>NC_045427.1:232894921-233194921 GCF_902635505.1 Sarcophilus harrisii
AGGGACCGTAGTGATCATCCTTCTTAACTCTTTCATTTTATAGATGGAAGTTAATGACTTATCCAAGGTCATACAGGAGTTCCTCTATTAGTCCAGGAGAAGACCTAATTCCCATATCATTGCCACCCAGCAGCAAAATATGTCTGTGTCTGTGTGTGAGGGTCAAGGAAAGGTAGTAGTAAGAGTGAATTCCTTCTACGTAGTGGTGTTGATTTCAATTTTGGGTTTTCACATCAAGTCAAGAAAGGTTTTCTCTTTATATTTTGTTAATTGTATAATAAGAGGCAGCATAAAGTAATAGAACACTGGAATCAAAATCAGAGATCTTAGATTCAAAATCTGGTTTTATTTCTAACATATATGATATTGAACAATTCACTTCCCACACACCCTCAGTTTCTCATCTGTCAAATGAGAGGATTGGATTAAATGACATCTAAGACCTCTCTTTCTTTCTTTCTTTCTTTCTTTCTTTCTTCCTTCCTTCCTTCCTTCCTTCCTTCCTTCCTTCCTTCCTTCCTTCCTTCCTTCCTTCTTTTCTTTCTTTCTTTCTTTCTTTCTTTCTTTCTTTCTTTCTTTCTTTCTTTCTTTCTTTCTTTCTTTCTTTCTTTCTTTCTTTCTTTCTTTCTTTCCTCAGATAGTATTTATTTTTTTATTAAAGCTTTTTATTTTCAAAATATATGCACTGATAATTTTTCAACATTGACCCTTGCAAAATCTTGTGTTCCAAATTTTCCTCTCCTTCCCCCATATATAATCCATGTTAAATATGTTTAAAAATATATGTTAAATCCAAGATATGTATACATATTTGTACAATTATCTTGCTGCACAAGAAAAATCAGATCAAAAAAGGAAAAAAATGGGAAAACAAAATGCAAGCAAGCAATAACAAAAAGAGTCAAGATGCGATGTTGTGATCCATACTCAATTCCACAATTGTCTCTCTTGGTGTAGATAGCTCTCTTCATCACAAGATCATTGGAACTGGCCTCAATCATCTCATTGTTGAAAACAGCCATGTAAGACTCCTTTCTGCTCTAAAGTGTGGTCTCTGGCAGAAAGGATTCTCTTCTCTTTTATTCAACCCCTTTCCACTACCTCCAGAGGCTGTATGACACACACACCTTTAGATTTCTAAATTTAGTCTAGATATTCTAATGTTCCCCCATCAAGAATAGGATATAGTATAACATGAGGCTAATTCTGAAAGAAAAAGCTATATACAGAAGGTGCCTAGTGAAAAAGAGACCGTGTGCATGTGTGTGTGTGAGTAACCACAGAAGTTAACTTTCTTTGTCTTCTTATAGAAATTGAGTGACAGGCAGTGAAATCTGATCTGTTGATCTGAATGAATGAGAAATGTCAGAATAGCCTTTCTGAATTTCTCTCTTATAGTGGGTGCCATGCATAGGGATAAGGACACTGATATGGTTCGGGCAAAGGCCAATGATTTTGTTTTACAATTGAAGCTTTAAAAAAATGAAGATTAGTCATTCTCTCTGAAGGCAAAGGATATGTATAATATTCAAATCCTTAGTTGATTGAAAGAAGAACCCAGTTTGTTTATTTTTAAAGCATTTTAACAGTGTCTTAAACTCATAGATGGAAGAGACTTTGGATGCTATCTAATCAAGAGAATTTACTTGATTTACCTAAGATCACAAAGATAAGTAAGAAGTAGTAGAGCTGGTATTCACACTCAGGTCCTCTGACTCTTAAATCCATTGCTCTTTCCACTCTACCACATAATCGAATTACTGACTGCTTTAGAAAGCAAGATTGTGGGAAGATTTCATTAAGCCTTTTAGATCTAGTGTTGTAGAGGATAAAATAATGAGCCTACAATTAGGAATTCTTAGATTCAAATACAGCTTCAGGCCCTTTATCAGCTGTGTGACACCAGGCAAATCGCTTAACCTTATTTGCCTCAGTTTCCTAATCTGTAAAATGAGTCGGAGAAGGAAATAACAAACCACTCCATTATCTTTGCCAAACAAACAAACAACCCCCCCAAGAACAACAACAAAAAACCAAGGAAACTCCAAATGTTCTGAAGAGTAGGATTGTACTGAAATGACTGAACAACATGTATTAAGCAAGAAGCAGCAGTGAATCTTATCTTGTTTACCTGGGTTTAAACCATCCCTGTGTAAACCAATCATGGGAGGCTAAGTAGTACATTATAAAAAGTTCTAACCAGTTTATCATTTTCCCTTCTGTAAGGCCTCTGTTTCCCCATCTGTAGAATGAAGTTGCTGAATTTGATGATTTCTAAAGTGTCTTGCAGGTCTAATATGTTAGACTGTTGGATATAGACAAAATATGTTAGAAGTTTCCTTCTAACTTTTATTCTCTGTGTTCAGTATAGTGAAAAGGTCGCTGGATTTCGAGGCAGAAGATGTGAATTCAAATGCTGACTTTGTCACTTAGCACTCTATATGGCCTTGGACAATTCACAACCTCTCAGGACCTGTTTCCTCATTTGCAAATAAAGACTTGGACTGGATGACCTCTATGATTCCTTATAACCCTGAATTGATCTAGTGATCATCTTGTGATCTCACAGGTGTCTCCAGGCTCTAATCCTATGATCCTTTGATTTGTGCAGAGATCTCTAAAAGTTCTGACATTCCTTGATCAAATATTTCAGGTCCTGCCTATCTCAGGTTGTTGTGAAGATCAGATGGGATAATGGGATAAAATGTAAAGCAATATATAAACCTCAGGTATTACTAATAAGTTTAAGGACTTGTGTCCAGAGTGCATAGAATTGTTATACTTACCCCTCTTGAGTGGAGTGGTTTAAAAAAAAAAAAAACACAAAACCGGGATTGGTCCTGTGACAATTCTATGTTTTTTTTTTCATTTCTGAAACTGGCAAGAGGGACTTAATCCAAATAAGGGCAGAGCCAGGAGGAAAAGGGTGTGTCTTCCTTTAAGAGACCTGTATAAAGAAATCCTATTCACTGTCTGAAAAGGCCAGTGTTTAAGGGAGCGCAGACCTGCCAGGACAGGCCTGATATGTATGATGACCCCTTATGGTAGATTTTTTAACTTGTGATTTTCATCCCTGCCCTGTGAAGGAATCTTTCCAAAGCAAAGTCTGAATCTTCAATTGCAAGTTCTGCTTTGCTGCCCAGGATGCTTGTCCCCTAATTGCTTTTTCATTTCTCAATGTCCTAAAAGGGAACCATTCAGGAGCCAAATTGTCCATTCTGCTGCACTCAGTTAGGACATGTATAAATCAGCTCCAGAAGGAGTTACATTGTTATGAATATCTATATAAACCTTCCTTTTCATTTAAGATTTATCATCTTGTCAAGTTGCTTCTGTTAATAATTGGTCAGTTTAAGGGCAGCTAGATGGTGCAGTGGATAGAGCACCAGCTCTGAACTCAGGAGAACTTGAATTCAAATCCGACCTTAGACACTTAACATGTCCTTGCTGTGTGACTCTGGGCAAGTTACTTAATCTCAAATGTCTCACATAAAGAAAAAAAGAAAAGAACTAATAACTGGTCACTTTATCTGGTGATAAAGGATAAACATAAAAATTGGTTTCATGGAAAGAAAATTATCATTGCCCCTCTTGCCTTTCTGGTTCTATATCATCTAAGATTATAGGGTAGTTGAACGATATGAAAGAATATAATTAAACAATCATATGAAGTCACTAATAATAAGAGAAATGAAAATCAAGACAACTCTGAGGTTTCATCTCATAATGGAAAAATGGTCAAGGTGACAAAAGCTGGAAAAAGTCACTGTTAAAGGGGATTTAGACAGATAGACATGCTAGTGGTATCAATTAACCCAACCATTCTGGAAAGTAATTTGTACTTAATATTTGTTTTTTTCTTTAATGATGACAAATGTCTAAACCTTTTAAGACTGCTCAAATTTTATTGCTAGACACATTTCCTTCTTTGTAGAAAGAAGGCCTCCTAAGCACCCAAATATTAAAGCATCGCTTCTTTTTTTGTTTTTAAAGCATTCCTTCTTATAGAAGCAATGAATTGGAAACAAATAAAATATTCATTAGTTGGGGAATAGAGAAACAAATTGTAGTACCTGAAAGTAATGAAATGTTACTTTGTAGTCAGAAATAATGAAGATGAAGAATTCAGAGAAACATGGGGAGATTTAACATGAACTGATACAAAATGAAGGGAACAGCTGAGATGTTTACTAAGATGAGAATTTACATCATTACCACCATAATGTAAATTGAAGGAATACTAAAATAAAACCAAATGCTACATAAAACAAACTTGGCCCAGGGAGAAATGAAAAAACAATGAACCTCTTTTTTTACAAATGTTGATGACACCAGTGCCGGTTTCCTATTACCAATGATGACAGAGGAGGAGGGAAGAGTATATTCAGAAATGAATATGATATTTTTAAAGGGCATTATTTACAAAAGAAAATAAAATTCTGGGAAATCTGTGTATAACGAAAAGAACCCTGATCTGGGAGTCAGGAAATAGGAATTATTATTCCAGTTTTTGCTCTGCTTACTTCATAGAATTAAGAGGACCTAGTGAGATAAAGATGTGAGATTTTAAAGGGTTATTGTTATTATTATTTTGGACAGAATGCTATTAAGGCCTCAACTTCGGTGATATTCCTCCCAGGAGTATTTTTATTTTTAAAAAGAATTTAGAGATAGTAATGCTAATCAAAAGAAATTAATTCCGATTTTATGGTTTGAGCTTAAATTTATCCACTCTCTCTTTCTTGACTATGTTGGCTCTGCCTCCACCCCTTGAAATAGATGTTTCTTGGTCCAGTTCTAAACACCATCTTGAGAATGCCCTAGTGAGATGAAGCCAGATAGGGAGGACTGAATGAATGATAGCCTTTTAATTCCAATCATCATGAAGCACACTGACAGGGAAAGGTGTGACCATCTATTGCCATCCCTCTGTCTAAGAAAAGTCGCCTCCAGCCCTTGATTTCTTAGCAACTGTTTGTTCTGGAAGCAAGAGCCCACAGGAATAGCTACCAATTAAAATAACAGAGTTTCAGGTGACAAAATTTGCAGATGCTGAAAACATTTAATAAGGAATAGGTTTGGGGTTGGGGGAGGGGCAAGGAAGAAAATAGGGACCTTGTCTCCCTGAGAAGCCAACAAATATAGGGTCTAGTTACTAAAAACGGGAAAAATTACTGGCAGAATTTCAGACACTTGCCTCTCACCTTTTGAAGTGTCTAGAGGCAGTGTGACTACCTTTAAACACCCCCTCCTATATCCTTCATTGCAGGAAGACTTCAGGACACTGTCTTTTACCAAGAGAGACTTGCACAGATATGTTCTGAACTGAGGGATTTGGTTTTGAGTACACAGTTAGAAATGAGGAGAAAAAGGACTGAACTCTTAAGAAATCTGACTATGAGAGGTTATTATTTGTCCTCCATTTTTGAAGAGGATCAGTGATAAACACTTAAGTGATATCCTGGCTCATGGATGAATTGGATTTAAGCAAGGCAGAGTTGCCCAAATTTATTAGTCTCACTCTCCCTTCTAGAGTCATCAAGTCCAGTGACAAGACAAAAGTGAGGCTGGCCAGCCATGGCTGGGATGCAGTGAATGTCTTTGATATCTGACCAAGTTCTAGCCCTTCATATCATTTGCTTCAGCTGCCACCATGGCCCTTGGAACAAAATGTTCTCATCTATTCATTCCAAAGGGGAAAATCTTCACATATTTGGGGTAGACATCCCCTTAACTCCTCAATGGGTTTGAGATCTGTTGATTATCCTTAACTTGGTTTAGTATCTAGTTGGAGAAGATTTTACCTGTGTGTAACTGCTGTTACACAACTGCTTCAGCTTCTTGGAGCCACACCTGAGGGTTGGGTGGATTGGTGGGACACCAGAATTGGACGAGCAGCCCTAAAAAGGGTTCAGCAAGCCCTCCCACCAGAAGTGCTAGTTGTCTCTGAACACCCCATATACCCAGCTTGTTATAGATAGAAAGCTGTTGGACTTCATGTCTGGACGATCTGCGTTTGAATTCAACCCTTGACGCTAACCTGGACAAATCAATACTCTCATTTTCCTCATCCCATAGAATAAAGATATTGGATTTGATAACCTCTAATATAGTTTTTAATTCTAAATCTATGACACAATGCTTCTTATCACATTAGGGAAAACAGAAAGAGCAAGAGGAGCACTATAACTGTATCACCACAAGCATTTATTAAGTCCCCTCTATATGTCAGGCATTGTGTTAAATGCTAGGGATACAAAAAGAGGCAAAAAGATGGTTCTTGCTCCTGAGGATCTCACAATCTAATGGAATAGAAGGAAAGTTAGCCAAAGAATACTTGGAGGGTGGTCCCATTCATTTATTTAAGAAACATTTATTTAGCACACAATGTGCTAGGAATATGAGCCACAATGTACTAGGAATACAAAGGTAGATAGATATTACACAGATCTTGTGCTTAAAGGGCTCACAACCTAATTGTGGAAAGGGACAGAAACAAATATAGAGATCCCTGGGCTTGGAGTCAGAATACCTAGGTTGAAATACTGCCACAGGTTCTTATTTATTAGCTGTGTGATCCTAAGTCTCAGTTTCCTCACTTGAAAACTGGGGATAATAATTCAGAGTTGTAATGATACTAGAATGATGTCATGTATGTAAAACACTTTACAAGTCTTAAAGCCCTATATAAATGTGTGCATGTAATGGGTACTTCAAATGTATTTGTTGAATTAAATTTATTTCTAGGATCATATAATTTCGAGTTTGATGGGTTTAAAGGGAGCAATTAGTACAGCCTTTTTCTTTTCCAAATGTATAAACTGTGACCTAAAGAGATAAAATGATTAGCCAGAGATCACAAGGAATCAAATCTTTTGCCTCTATATTTGACTCTCCCTCTCATCACACTGCTTCCCTCATCAGTTAATCAATAAGCATTTATTAATTTATTAATTATCAAGTCCCCTTTATGTGTCAGGCACTGTGTTAGTGCTGGGTATACAAAGAGAAGCAAAAAGATAGTTACTGCTCCTGAGGATCTCACAATCTAATGGGAATAGAATGAAAGTTAGCCAACGAATACTTGGAGGATGGTCTCATTCATGTATTTAAGAAACATTCAGCACATGCTATGTATAAGCTACAATGTACTATGAATACAAGGATAGATAGATATTATACAGATTTTGCTCTCAAAGGGCTCACAGCCTAATGGTGGAAAGGGATAAAAAGAAAGAATTATCTTACAAAGGAGAAGGAGGTAAGTGAAAAAGAGATGTCCAAGCAACTTGCTGGAAGAAATCTATAAAATGAAGATGTTGGGCCACATGACTGCCGAGGTCTCTTTTCTGTTTACTAGTCTATGTTTTGAGGGAGAAGGGCCCCACTGGAGTCTCTCTTGTGCCACTTATTCCAACCCAAATGAAGTAAGGCTAGGTTGTTGACCTCCCAGACATGGCCACTACACAAAGATGGGCTGACCCAAGAAAACATTTTCCCAGGAGTCAAAGAAGTTGCTTGATTCTAAATCTCAGAGGTCTATACCTCACCTCACAAATGCCCAGGGAGTGTGCTTGCAAACAGAAGGGTCAGGGGAGGAAGGGGGCCAAGGGCAGTCTGCTGGCGATGAACCCAGCAGAACATGACCATGAGCCAGCAGGGAAGACAGATGAAAAGCCCTGAATTTATGCCAAGCAGGCAGGCAGCCATGCCCCCAGATGTCTGGACTGGCAGTCATGACAAATTGGGTGGGGGTGAGAGCATGCTCTGACTTTTGGCATTATGGTCTTACAGCTGCCCAGGATTGGGAGCATCTTTAAAGGGGAAGGGTCAAAAGGAAAAGTCATGAAATAGACAAAATAAGGGACATTTCTATTGCTTCTTGCAAGTAAATAAAGATTCAAGCCCACTAGGGCAATTGTGCATGTAGTGACTTCCTTTCTTGTCTGCTCAGGAGGTCTGACTAGTCCCAAGATTTTTATTTTTGTTTTTTCCTATTTCAAAAATTCAGTGATTAGAAGTAGATGGTGAAAGGAGGCAATGATTTTAATATAGATGTTACATGTTTGGGATCCTCTCTTTTAGGAAAGGGCTTTGAGGATGCAAGGACCAGAACGATTCTTCTTGTCATTAATTGGACTTACTTGCTCTTAGGAGTTCTAGAATTCAAGCATTATGCAATTCTATACAGGGGTCCAGTGCACCTCTGAATGATAAGAGGACCTATTGGCCAAAGAAGATGACCAATCTTCTCAAAGGAGATGGCATATTTACCTAAATGACCAAAACCTCCTGAATTTTGGTTTTGGTCATTGCTCTTCTTTATCCATTTCTACCTTCCCAGATTTTCTACTTCTACCTTCCCAGATTTTAAATGGACAGATTCCTGATTTTCTATGGCTTATAGATTTAGAGTTATAAGGGAAGTTTAGAAATCTACCAGTTCAATCCTCTATTTTAATAATGAAGAGACTAAAGTCCAGGAAAGTCAAACAACTTTAACCAAGCTCACACAACTAGAAAACAAAAGAAATGAACTTCAAACTCAGATCTTCTGATTCAAAATCCAGACACTTTCTACCACATCATTTGGAATTTAGATGAGTCTGGCCTTGCTCCAAATAGGTGGAAGGGACCTTTGGACCCAGAACAAGAATAGTGCTAGAATTGGAAAAGACCCCATAGAAGGGGCTTTAGAAACCTCATCTTAAAAATAAGGAAATAGGCCAAGAGTGGTAGAATGACTTGCTCAAGGTAACACACCTTCATGAAAAAGCTCAGATTTTTGATCTGATTTTTCTTTTGCTATCCCAGAGATTGTATTCTACACTTTAATTAGTGAGTTTAATAAGAATTCCAGTATTCTTCATTTCCTCAACTACAACAACTTCCTTGGAATGATACTCTATTTTAAGGAAGCAGCCTAGCTTACTCCCTTAGGGAAATGGAAATGTATAATACCTCTCTTTTTACCAAGAGGCAACCCCAGAAATGGTCATGGTGAGAGTGGTAGTGGTGGTGATGAAAGCAACTTCCTAGTCCCAGATGTGGAGAAAGCTCTAAATTGGGGGTTGGAGAGAGAGGAGGAGAAATCAAAGCTCTTCAGTGAGTTGAATTGTGCAAGCTCAAGAAAAGTTAGGTGGGCTCCAGGACATGGTGGACAAGGCATTTACACATTCAGATATGTTTCTAGCCTTTATGAATAAACTCTGTGGGCTGAATGCTAGGGCTTTAGTCTTTTCCCTGATTTGTTACAAAACACATGTATGTGTATTCCAATCATTCAGAGGCAAGGGCTGGCCTTTCCAACCTCATGGGTTGGTCACCTTCCCCTTTTTGCTGGCACAGTTCATTCTTCTACTCTCACTCTATTTTCATCTACCCTTTAAGCAATTTGCAAAATAATCTTTCTAAAACATAGGTCTGACCTTGTCACTCTCCTTCAATGGAATCTTCATCAGCTCTCTATTGTCTCTGGGATGAAATATAAACCGTTTATCTTGGCATTCAAAGTTCATAATAATTTGGTTCCCATTGCCAAAAATTTTTGGAGATATCTTGTTTCCTAGAGTTAACGCCTAGCAAAGGGACTATGCCCTGAGCTTGGCATAATAACAATCCTTTGGGCTCTGGATGATCTCACCCTCTGGCAAAGTGTATTGCTTTGACCAGCCCCAGTGTTCACTGAGGGATTTAGATTTGTTGGAGTTCCCTCTACTTCTCAGAGATTTGAGAACTGTCCATCATACCTCCTGACATGCTTACAATCCCTGTTTCTTGTAACAGTTAAGTGAACCGAACTAGATACTACACTCCTTTTCCTGCCACATTTATTCTTGTTCTGTACCCTGCTGTGAAACAATCAATTTGGAAGCTGTTCCTACAGGACCTAGGAATGCATTGTCCACATATGAACCTGCCATGAGAACTGCTGCTCAAGACCTAAGAATGACTATGTCACGGCCCAACCCACTTTTCATTTTTTATGTATAATAAAGTATTGCCTTTGTCTCAGCATGTTAAACCCTCCTCCTCAGGAAGACTTATGTTTTTAAGGGTTTTCCTCATTTTGAAATTAATATAATTTCTATTTGATCACTGACTCTCCTCTCCTGTCTCTAGCCTGCTCTGTTCAGCTACAGCCATCCACAGGTTAGAGACTGGTTCCAGTCTGGTTGACACTATCTATTTGCCAGACTTATTAACTACCACATTCCTGACACCAGAGGCAGCTACATGGTACAGTGGATAGGACAGAAGAAGAAGGAGGAGGAGGAGAAGGAGGAGAAGGAGGAGGAGGAGAAGGAAGAGAAGGAGGAGAAGGAGGAGGAGGAGGAAGAAGAAGAAGAAGAAGAAGAAGAAGAAGAAGAAGAAGAAGAAGAAGAAGAAGAAGAAGAAGAAGAAGAAGAAGAAGAAGAAGAAGAAGAAGAAGAAGAAGAAGAAGAAGAAGAAGAAATTTCAGATGATCAGCTTATTGGGAGAGGATAGAGAAAGGGTGTTCCTGGAATCAGACCAAGCTGAGCTGCTGATGGAAAATGGAGTCATCTCTCTCCTTACTTTTATCTCTTGGAATGCTTACCTTCCTATAACTCAAATGAAGAAATATGAGAAGACAGCCCCAACCTACCTCTTCAAGAAAATGGATAGACAATAGATATTACATATAGCACAAGTTTTTGCATTATACTTGTAATGGGTTTTTTCCTATTTAAAAATGTTATTTTTTTAAATAGAAAATGACTCTTTGGGATGGGATATAACTAAAATGACAAAAGAAATAAAAACATCAATAAAAACTTACTCAAACAAACAAAAAGTTTAGCTTTATTTAAAGCTCTGCTCAGGCAACACCTACTTTGGGAAGATCATTTACTGATTCCCTTAGCTATTAATATTCTTTCCCTACCTATAGTATCTAGTATCTTTCCCTACTTATAGTATGTAGTATTTACTTATTTGTTTATGTGGAGGCTTCTTAGGGGCAGGGACTGTTTTTTCATCCTTGACTTTTTATCTTTAGTGTCCAGTATAGATAATGACTTGTATGTAATACAAATTTAATAAATGCAGATAATTGGATAGAGTACAGCCCTTACATCCTTTACTAGTTTGACTACATATTTTTTACATAGCTTTCTCCCCCCACCTATAAAATTAGTATAAATCTGTCTAGATTTCCAGAAAATTTAAAATGCAGTGCAATTGCTTGTGGCCTATTAACATAGGCTAGATAGACCCAAAAGGAATCAAAGAAAAAACTCATATATACCTAAAAATTCATAAAGTTCTTTGGGTTATTATAATAAAGGGCTGGAAATAGAATGGATGTATATGCTCTTTAAATGATGAAGGCTGAAGAAGTAGAATATGAATAGAATATTATTGTGTAATGAGAAATTGCAAACATGAGAAATTGAGGGGGGAAAAACAAGGAAAGAACTATACAGAGAAAAATAAGTAGAACCAGGAGAATAATATATACAATAAATATAATAAATTTAAATTAAAAATAATAAAAGGCAGATCATTCTGAATAATTATCATATTCAGGCTTGTTCATAGAGAAGAGATCATGAAGCAAACATCTTCTCAGCATAGAGCTGGGAGGTTGCAGGTATGGAATACTATGTACACTATTAGAAGTAGTCACTGTGTCAGCTGTTTTCACTTCTGAAATATTCAGGCATTGGGGCAGGTGTATATTTAGAATAAGTGGGATTTAAAAACCAAAAGCATCAATAGATCATATTTTAAAAAAAATCATAGATCAGGTGGCCAAGAAGCTTGTCTGATAATAAATTTTGCCATGGTTCAGAGGAATCAAGAGGAATGATACTGGGATATGAAAAGAGCTTTGGACAGCTTCTTACACTGTGGGTGTAAATATAGTCAGGCAACTTGTTTTAAAATAAATTTCTTATTGATTTATTATCAATAAATGTTTGATTTGTATACCTATTTTTTATACCAATATACCTGGGATCATGTAAAAATTCCTTCGACAAAAAAAATTGAGAGTAGAAAAAGTTTAAGAAGCCTTAGCATAGGGAAACATGTGAAACATTTACAATCAGAAGAGATCTTGGTTCAAATCTCAGTTCTGATGCTAACCACTCAGATGACTTAGAGCAAATCCCATCCCACCCCACCTTGCACCTCAGTTTCCTTCCCTTTAAAGGGGATCAATGAGCATAGCACCTGTATCACAGAGTGGTTATAAAAAGATCAAATGAGATTGTGCCGATAAAGCACTTTGCCAACAATAAAGAGCCATATAAATATTAGTATTATGATGGCTTATGGCTTTATTTGTCAGGGCCTTGTTTCATTCTTGAGTAAGACTTTGTTTTTATTATTTTTCAGAGGAATGGACTTTCCCCATTCTCACTGTATTGAAAGATCTAGTATCCTCTTCACAAAACTCAATCTCCCAGAGGCACAATGGATGTCTCCTGGCTTCCTTCAAGTTCCAGCTAAAGTCCCACCTTCGACAGAAAGCCTTTCCCAATCCCTTTCAAGTGCACCCCCCCAACTGATTACTTCCTATTTATCCTGAAACTTGTTTGAAGATGGTTGTTTGTATGTTGTCTCCCCATTAGATTATGAGCTCCTAGGGGGAAGGTACTGTCTTGCTTTTCTTTGTTTCTTTAGCACTTAGCATGCATAGTGCCTGATACAAGGTAATCATTTAATTGTTTATGGATTAATATGAGTGTCTGGCTATAATACCATATATTTGAAGCTTATTTTTAGAATCGATTGAGTTCAACTTGCTTCCTCTACAAACAAGGAAACTGAGGCACATAGCGGTTAAGTGACTTGCTCTGAGAGATACAGCTAGTAAGTATCTGAGGTGGGATTTGAATTCATGTTTTTCCACTTCCAAGCCTAACACTCTGCCCTCTACTTCTCAAAGTTTCCTTTAATGTTCTGACAAGTGCTTTTTCTAACATCCAATTTTAACTTATGTCTTTCCTTTTCAATGTCAGTGCTACTTTTATTCACTAACACTTTCTATCAATCTGGTCATTTGGACTGAAGCAGGTCTGATGCAAAAGCACCAGACAGTGTCATTTCTTTTTTCAGCTTTGACAACTCCTAAGAAAATCTGTTTTACTCTGGAATTGACATTCTGAGTCTGGAGATTGGATTTTTGAAGGTATAGAACTCCAGAGTGCTCTCTCCTCTTTGAACTGGTCAGGCACTGTAGCCCTGGGTTTCTTCACTGCTAATTGTGCTGGCTAGTTCAGGGATTTCTATCCTTGTGCAGTCACTGGTGCTTAGTCAGAACTTAAAGGAGAAAACACATTCCTGCCTCAACAGAGAAGAGATTTTGTTCAGCCGGCAAGAGGAGCTAGTGTCTTGAACCATACTCAAATGACACTGAAATCCTATCGTTTAATTCTACCATTGAATTTGATGGGAATAGTTGAAAGTCCACTGTGAGGCATTTCTGCTGTGAGTGTCAGTTTTAGAAAGAAATGGGAGTCATGCTGTACTACAAAAATTTGAAGATCATGAGATCAGGTACTTTTCATAATTATGACTAGAGGGAAGAATTCCTAAGCAAAAAGATCATAAAAGACAAATTGTCAATTTTGACTACATAAGGTTAGAAAGCTTGTTTTTGCCTAATAAAATCAACTAGTAGAGATAGAATATAAATAGCTGAGTGGGGAAAATATTTGCATCACCAATATATTTTGTTTGATATCCAAAATATATGAAGAGCTGACACAAATAACACAAAAATTAATTCCTTAATAACAAAGGATATAATCACTTTTCAGAAGAATTGCCTATCATAAGTAATCATATGAAAACACTCTCCAAATCATTCAGAAAATGTAAATTTCAAGGTTTCATCTCATACCCAACAAATTGTCAAAGATGGCCCCAAAAAGAGAATACTTAATGTTGGAAGGACTATAGGAAGATTGGCATTAAGCTATATTGTTGGTGGAGCAGTGAATTGGATTGTCAAGCATTCTGCATATCAATTTGGAATTATGCCAGGAAAAAATTGATTAAATGTCCATGCTCTTTAACTCAGCCACTGTGTTATTAAGCTTATTCTGCAAGGTAGTCGAAATGAAAACAAAAATTTAAGATTTAACAATTTGATAGGATTACAGAATTTAGAGCTGAGACATAATTGATTCAATCCTAATGCTTTAGAGATGGCCATGTCTAAATGAAGGCCTATAAAGGTTTTTTTGGTTTTTTTTTTTGCATATTTTTGTTAAAGCTTTCTATTTTCAAAACATATACAGAAATAATTTTCAACATTCACGCTTGCGAAACTTTGTGTTCTCAATTTTTTTCTCCCTCTCTTCTCCTCCCCTCCCCTAGATGGCAAGTAGTTCAGTATATGTTAAACATGTGCAATTCTTCTATACATATTTCCACAAATATCATGCTGCACAAGAAAAATCAGATCAAAAAAGAAAAAAATCAGTAAGAAAACAAAAAACAAGCAAACAACAACAAAAGAGTGAAAAATGCTATGTTGTGGTCTATACTCAGTCCCAACAGTCCTTTCTCTGGGTGCAGATGGCCTTCTCCATCATAAAACTATTGGAACAAGCCTGAATCATCTCTCTGTTGAAAGGAGACACAAACATCAGAATTGATCATCGTATAATCTTCTTGTTGCCATGTACAATGATCTCCTGGTTCTGCTCATTTCACTTAGCATCAGTTCTTATAAGTCTCTCCAAGACTCTCTGAAATCATCCTGCTGGTCATTTCTTACAGAACAATAATATTCCATAATATTCATATACCATAGTTTATTCAGCCATTCTACAATTGATGGGCATCCACTCAATTTCCAGTTCCTTGCCACTACAAACAGGACTGCCACAAACATTTTGCACATATGGGTCCCTTTCTCTTTTTTATGATCTCTTTGGGATACGAAGCCTATAAAAGTTAAGTGCCTTGTCCACAATTACACAACTGATAAGTGGCAGGATTTGAAGCCAAGTTTTCTAACTCCAGGGTCAATATTTTTTCTCTCCCTACCCTGCTGCCTTTCACCTGGGATATTTATTTGACTAATATGGAATCCTATTATTCCCCTATTAGTATGTTAGTAGATAAAGGGAGGATTGGTGGCTTCCAGAGAGTGTCCAATTATATAAAGTATTGCAGAATTAAGAAACAATGGTTTTGTTTGAGAGGGGCCAAGAAGATGGCCAGAATGGATTTCATAGATTCTCTTAATCCCTTGATTCTTTAAATAGTTCAATATAAGGAAAAATGAAGCTAGCTGATTATTTTATTTCGGATTCTAACATCTTGGGAGTATTCTATTTCTTATAATAAAGAGCTGTATATATTAATATATATTTTAATATCTCAGTCACTTTAAAGGTACCCCCTCTAAATTGAACCGTCAGTTGTAACAAAGAAAATAACTAAAGAAGAACATCCAATTCAGGGAACACATTAGAGAGTATAGTGTTCGGACCCTGTAAGAATAGGGAGTTCTATTTAATTTTCTGTTTTCTGGGGACTTCTTTGTTTTTTCTGTTACTTAGAGCTCATCTTCTATTTTGTGGCCTTCCATTTATATTGTTGACTTTGTATAGTATTATGTAGGTTCATACTCATGCATACTATATTAGTTTGTAATGTCTTCTCATCTTTTTTTCTGAATTCCTCATGTTAATTATTTTTCACTGTTTGATAATATTCTGTTACATATATCACAACTGTTGTTTTTTAATATTTCTCAATTGAGAGACTCCCATTTATTTCCAATTTTTTGCTACCACAAAAAAGTGATGCTTTGAATATTTTTGTATATATTAGAAAATTGTGGTTGTTTGTTTGTTTGTTTGTTTTTACTTCCTTGGTTTATATGCCCAGGATTTCTGGATATGGATAGTTTAATAATTTTTTTTAATGTGATTCCAAGTTGATTTGTTGAATTTAAGCTGAAATCTCAAAGTTATTTTAGTTGGCAATTCTTTTAGTGATTTGGAACGTGTTTTCATGTGGTCATTTATCACTCACAATTCTCCTTTGGTTCATATTCTTTGACTACATATATTGAAAAATATGTATCAATATTCTTGTGGAGATGCTAGAGTAATGTAGGCTAGATGATAATACAGTTAAAGAAATTCAAACTGGTTAGATGATTAGATTCAAAGAGTAGTTTTTAATGGTTCAGTGTCAATATGACTTGAGATCTCTAGTGAAGTATCTCAGGCTTATGGACTTAGTCCTGTACTAACAGGTGCAACATTTTTATCAATGACTTAAATCAAGGCATAATTAGCATGGTAATTAAATTTGTAGGTGACACAAAGCTGGGAAGGACTATCTTGTGACAGTATATGACAGAGTTAGAATCCAAAAGAATCTTGCTAGGCTAAATGGCTCCAGAATCTAAGGTTGACACCTGTCCTGCCTGATCCCTTGATAACCCTTTTTTTTATATAGTTCACCAACTAATGATTTTAATATTCTAAAACAGAGTTTTGTTATCTCATGGGCCACACAAAAACAGATTGAAGTCAATATGAGTCAGCAGTGATGTGGCAGTCAAAAAAACTGACAAAATTTTGGATTTCATTATGAGAAGAACAATTTTTAGGAATTGGGAGGGTATATTATATGCTCTCTTGGACCTCATGTGGTGCATTGTGTTCAGTTCTGGCCACTGTGGTTTTAAGAAGGATACTGAGGAATTGGCAAATGTACAGAAGAGAGAAAGCGGGATGATGGGAATTGAATCCATGTCATAAGAGCATCGACTGAAGGAATTTGGCATGTTTAGCCTAGAGAAGAGAAAACTATCAGGGGAGACTGGGAAGATGATGGCTGAATTCAAGTATTTGAAGGGCTGTCATGCGGAGATGGAATTCGATTTGTTTTCTTTGACCCTCGAGAGTAGAACCAGAAGCAATGGAAATTGCAAAGAGGCTTGATGTCAAGAAAATTTTCTTAACAAGTAGGTCTGTCCAAAAATGGAATTGGTTACTTTAAGAGGCAGAAGGTTCCCTCTCCTTGAACTGGTCTTCAAGGCATGGAAGCAGGAGGATATGGAATGCTGACTTTAGGGAATGATAAACAGGCCAGTTTAACTAGAGTGTAGAATGTAAGAAAGACAGTAATGTGACATAAGTGTGAAAAAGACAGGCTAGAAACACACTATAAAGGGCTTTAAGCACAAAAGTAAAGAACCTGTATTTTGTTCAGGAGGCAGAGGGAGCCATTGAAGATTCTTGAGCTGGGCATTGACATGAGCAGATCCCTTACCTATTTTTTATCTCCCTTTCCTCATCTGCAAAATGACATGATTGTACTAGATGATGTGTAAGGTCTCTTTCCAACTCTGAAAGTCTGAGATTCTATTTTCTAACAGTTTTTTAACTAACTGACCAATTAATTATTGTCCTGTACTTGGAAACTTCATGTATCAGGGTACTTGTAAGACCACTCTCTGGATTGCCTGTCCCTTGGTGACTTTATAACTTCCAGATCTCTTTGATTGTAGCCCATCCATGTCTCAGAATATGCCATTTATTTTGGATGTTTTCCTAAGGCAAGTTTAGGACATGCTTTCCTAGATCATTAGCTAGCACATCTGCCAGGTGATTCAAGCAATTAGTGTTTTTTCCTTCTAAGTGGACAATGACATGTTTTGACTTGTGCATGAACTGGATTTAAGTGAAGCAAATTTGCACAAAGTTGTCAGACTCACTCTCCCTTCCTCAGTCATTGAAGTCCAGCGGCAAGACAAAAGTTAGTATAACTGGCAATAGCCTAGGATGCAGTGGATGACTTGAGTGTTTTAGCTATTTAAGTAAGTTCTAAGTTCTTCATGGCACTAGATTCAGCTGCCTTCATGGTCCTTGGAACAAATTGCTGTCACCCACCTAATCCACTGGGGGAAATCTTCATATTCTTAGGGTAGACATCCTCTCACCCACCTAGTTTAGTCTGTCTGCCTACTGGTATGGCTGCTATATATGCTACAGCTTCTTGGAGCCACAGGTAAGAGTTGGATGAAGGGTGGACACTAAAAGTAGATGAGCAATTCTGAAAAGGACTTGGCAAGCTTTCACACCAGAAGCGCTAGCCCTCCCTTAACATTCCATACAACCCACTCAGGCAATTGAAAAGTTAGGATGATTTCTACTTTGCTTTTCCTATTTATGCCAATTGTTCATGCCATGTTATGCCAATGATTCAATTCCCATCATCCCACTTTCTCTCTTCTGTATATTATGCCAATGAAGGTGAATGGATGATAGAAAGGAGCTCCAAGAAGAGGAGCAGAAAAACTGGTAAAAATATATTCCAGAAGCTCTAGAAGCTCTCTATTTTGGAGCAATAATACCCATGGTCATAAATACTTTGCCCCACTTACTATGACCCTTAACTAAATTTGCTGCAGGCTGTTTTTGACTAATTAGCCCCTGGCTTTCTCATCTGTAATTTGAGGTAGTTGAACATCTAACCCTTTCTAGCTCTGAATCTGTGGTACTTCATGAGGTCATTTGTTTGCAAAATGCCTCTTTTCTAGGGCCTTGAAATTTGAATTCAACAAATATACTAGGGATACACCAATTAAAAAGGAATAAAATAAAAATGCTCCAGGTAAGTTGATTTATTTAGTTTTCACAAGCATTTTGAGATAGAGAAGGTAGGAGTTATTAGCCCCATATCATAAACAAAGAAAAACAATTTGATAGAGGTTTACTTCACTCTTCACCTGCTTCCCTGACTGGCTTCTCTCACCCCCCCCTCTCCCCCCAACTATACTGAACAAAATGCCACTCCCAAGTGAAGCTCATCATTACTTATCATTAAGCTGCTGACTCAAGTCTTGACTGACACCTCCTCTCTTAATCTCCTCTCCTCTCTGATGGAGAATAGAGTATCAGACTCCTCTCAATCCCTTCCTTTATAGGGAGCAGAAATGAGATTTTTGGACTCACTCTACTCTGCCTCTGCTTTTCTACTTTCTCCCCCTCCCTCCCTCCCTCCCCCCCTCCCCCCAGCAATTCTACAGACTAAGGCTCCATCTAGTTTGCTGGCTCTCTTTTATTGCTTACTTTGTGTGTTGTCTCTCCGTTTAAATTTAAGTTCCTTAGGGGCAGGATTGTCTTTTTTTTTTTTTTAATGAATTTTTTTCCACTTAATATTATTTTATTTTTTCCAATTACATGTAAAGATAGTTTTAACACTCACTTTTATAACGTTTTGATTTCTATTTTTTTCTTTCTCCTCTCCCTCCCCTATTTCCAAGATGGCAAAAATCTGATATAGATTATACATATATAATCATATTAACATATTTCTACATTAGTTATGTTGTGAAAGAAGAATTAAAATAAAAGAGAAAAACCATAAGAAGATGAAAATAGTATATCTTCATAGTCTTCATTCAGACTCCATAGTTCTTTCTCTGACTATGAGACATTTTCCATCACAAGACTTTTGAAACTGTCTTAGATTATTGTATTGTTGAGAAGAGCTAAGTCTATCAAAGCTGATCATCACACCATTTTTCTGTTACTATGTCCAATGTTCTCTTGGTTCTGTTTTCTTTACTCAGTATCAGTTTCATATAAGTCTTTCCCAGTTTTTCTAAACTCCACCTTCTCATCATTTCTTACAGAACAATAGTATTCCACAGCGTTCATATACCATAATTTGTTCAGCCATTGATTTTTAAAAAAATTATGTCTCTAGTACTTAGCAAAGTACCTGACACACAGTAGACACTTAATAAATGCTTAATGAATTAAATTGTAGGTTAAGTGATTTGCCTGATTCACAAAACTAATCAGAATTATGTCAGAATCCAATTCTTCTGATTCTAAAACCAATAATACTCTTTCTACCATACCTGGATTGACTTTCATTTTTGTGTGCAGTTTATGATATTTGTCACATTCTATATTATGTTATTATGTATGGATTTATCTTATTTTTTCTAACAGAATGTGAGTTTTTTTGAGGGAAGGAACTGTTTTTCATTTTGGTCTTTATAATTCAGTACTTAGTACAATGCTTTCAACACAGCCAGTTATTATCATTTATTAAAGACACTACATGTCAGGCATCGTATCAAGAACTGGGGATACAAAGAAAGGGAAAGGACAGTTCTTACTTTCAAGGAACTCATCTTCTAATTAGGAAGACAACATGCAAACAACTTTGTACAGACAAGTTATATATAGGATAAGTTGGAAATCATCAATACATTGAATAAGCATCAGGCACTGAGCTTAGCTGATTGATTGTTGCCCTTTTTGCTAGAAGAGGACCAAAATAGCATCCCTATATTGGGGTCAAGGTATATAGTATGTTGGATTATGGTTGATCAGACCAATACAAGCTCAGAAGACTGTATCATAGATTGGGTACAAATCATTGATGTGAACATTTGGGTGGAGATGTCTCTAAATTTACTCATTTCATGTTATTTTTGAGCTCCTGCAATTATGCGTTACTCATAGAGCACAGTACTTTCTTTGATGCTGGGTAGTCCTGTGCCAGCATCTCTTGTGTTTCCCAATTAATTCCAAAGTTCTTCAGAGAGATCTTGAGTGTGTCTTTGTATCTCTTCTTCTGACCTCCATACTTGCCTTCTGTGAGTTCTCTGTAAAATAGTCTTTTAGACAATAGAGTTTTAATACTTGCCAGTTCAGCTCAAGAAAGGAACTCATTATTTGTTCCTCTGCCTTTTAGAGCCTTTTTTCCAATTTGGCTATAGCTTATCTTTCTAGGCTCTTTGTTCATTACTCCCCTGTCCATATTCTTCAATCCGTCCAAATGAAATCTTCTGTGGTTTATCAAACACAAAAAGCAGAATTGTTTACTAAGATCAACTGAAATAAACAAAATGATACACAATTCTGAGTTTTTGGAAGGGAAATCATATATTAGTATCTTTTGTCTCAGTTAATATAATTTTTCTTCCTCTTGGATTCTGTTATTACAGAATACAGAATTACAGAAGACTGCAATAATGATAAGATCTTAGTCTCTGAAATCTGTTCTTTGATATGTAGGCCATTTTGATATCTTGTCACTTACTTATACTTGTTCTTCAATATTTTGTGGAACTTGTTATATCTTCCATGTGAGTTCTCTTTCCAGTGGTAGAGCCCTCAACCCTTTGCTATTTTTTCCCTCTTTACAATTGTGGTCCATGTCCTCTCATAATCCAATCCCTCATTCCCCAACACACACATACACCCTCTTCCCATCATCTCCCCATCATCTTAGAGACCATTTAATTTCAGGGATATGGCACCCTTTTCAGGGTGCAGACACTTCCTTACATAGGAGAAAGTAAATTAGGTCCGTTACTGATAATGTTCCAATTCTAGCCAACAAACATTGAACACTACTGTAGCCAACATGCTAGTGCCAAATCAATAGGAATGATGAATAGTACAAGGGAAGAATATTTTGAACAAGTCACAAGGTAAAAGACTGTGATTTAGGTTGAGAAGAGCTAAGGAGAGCATTACCAGTTTGAATATCTGCTTATTAAATAAAGGTCTCAAGCTATAACAATGAATTTAATGAGAACCACCCAACTAGAAATCTCATTTAATTATTACCCTCCTCCTCATCTGAACCTCACAGAAAGCATGAAGGCAAGGCAAGAGTATTGATCCCATGTGATGATGTTATTGGTCCATGATAGAGAGGTTAGGACCCTAAGAGTTTGAATCAGTTGCTTAAAGACATGTAGCTGATTGGTATAAGGACTTTGAGATGTGCCCCGGTCTCAAGAACCATATCAATATTCTTTTGTTCAGTGACATGGTGTAGGTGTCTGATTATCCATGTATTCTATAACACTAAGAGAGAAACAAAATAGTAAATAAGCATGCCAACCATTTTTAAAGGAATTCAAATATCGAGGCACAAGTGAATTATATTACTGGGCTACTGATAATGGGATTTTTTGATGCTATCTCAAAGCCACTGCTGAGAAGAAAAGAAGTCTAGATGGGAGACAATCCAAAGCAGTAGGAAAGGATTCCTATTCAAGAAAAGTTGAACAAGATGACCCTGAGATCTCTTCTACTTGTGAAGTTCATAAAACTTCAATTTAGTAATATTTACAGAGTGTTTTCCTCAAAACACCTATATCTCAAAATACCTTTTATATAGGTAGTGAGGTATCATTCCCTCTTTGAAAGGTAAGGAAACAGATAGTAAATATAGTTAAAGTCACATTCAATAACCATTTGCTAGGAGTCCATTCTATTCTACTCCTATATTCAAATGTAGAGATAGAAAGTTAAGAACATTTTTTAAAATTCCATATAAGTCAAGGTCAGTTATAAATATATATCTAAATACTGTGAGTACTGTTGGTTTGATATGTTAGGGAGATAATCCATTCACTTTATTTCAGCAATTAGAACTACTCCAAAATAGAATAATTGTATTTGAGAATGGGGATGGCTTAGCAAATTTTCTTATAGTAGAGATAGTTAACCAGAATTTAGTTGACTATTTGTTGGGGATAGTTCAGGTAAGGATTAAATTAGATGCTCTAAGATTATTCCATATTTCATTTACCTGGACATTAATCTCATTCATTCAAATCTCTTTTTCTGTTCCCAGCATTTTTTTTTAATTTTCTGAAGTACACTTGTCTCATCTTTTTCATATGGGGTTTTACAAAATGGACGTAACAAGGGTCCAGAGCAGTCACCACTGACAGAATAGATTGGGGGAATGGAATCAATAGATTTAATCTATGTTGTTTATCTTTTAAACACCATTAACCACAAATTAGCTGATGCTTTTGTGGCTGCAAATTAATTGATTCCATTAGAGAATAGTCAATTAGAATATGATTACTTCTTCCCAGTCTGCTTTAGCTATTTGGAGCCTTTCCTCTTCTGCATCTTTTTTTCCCCCCATTCTTGGTTCATTGGCCTGGATCAGTAGAGCAGACTCACTCCTAAGCTAAATGTGGGGAGGTTTGTCAGGTGCTAGTGACAAAGGCAAATCAAAATCAATCTCTTCTTTTGCAAGAAAGGAAACAAAATCTAGAAAAATTCCAAATTATCCAAGAATAGCAGAAATGCTATCTGTCTCTTCTATCATCTCCACAGATTTGGAGTGACAGTTGCCAACATCTAGGTACAATTCTCAGGGCCTTTAGGCATTGCCTGTACCTCTCCTTCAACCCTGAAGAAACAAAGTAATATAAGGATGAGAGAGGGAATCCTTTCCCTTCCCTTTCTCCTCCCCCATTCCCAGACTGCTCAAAGTGTCAAATCTTTAACTGCTCTATGTTCCAATTCTGCTAAATACTCTCTGCATGACTTTCTATGCTTAATCTCTCCTTTACCTCTACCCAATAACCAACCAATATGATCTGGTGAGGAAAAAAAAAGAAAAAAGAAGCAGCTCTGGATTCAAAATGAAAGGATCTGAGATCAATTCCCAGCCCTGTTGCTTGTTAGATTTCCAGCAATGGGCAAGTATTTTTCTCTCTCTGGACTTCAGTCCATCAATGAAATTAGAGAATTGGGTTGGGTGACCTCTAAAGTTCCTTTCCAGCTTTGATCTGATGAAACCTATGAAATAAGAAGTATGATCATGACCTCTTTCAAGGGGAGGGCCCATAATGGGATTATTTGTAAATACAAATTATCAAAAATGAAAAGAGACAAGGCCTGGGCTTTTAGCAATTTGAGCTTTGAACCTTGGTGAGCATTTTATCCAAAAGTTATCAGGTCAGTGATATGTTGGCAAATATTTAACAATCAGAAAAAAAGAAATATCTTTGTGATATATTTTTAAGTTTTTCATTGTTGTCAATTGTTTTCAGTCATGTCCAACTATTCATGACACCATGGGGTTTTCTTGACAAAGGTACCAGAGTAGACTGCCATTTCCTTCTTCAGCTTATTTTACAAATAGGAAACTGAGGCAATCACAGTTAGATGAATTGTCCAAAGTCACAGAGCTAGTAAGATTTGAATTCAGGTTCACTGAAATCCAGGCCTATCTCTATATCCACTGTGACATCTAATTGCTTACCTTTAAATTTACTTTGCATTTTTCATATTTTCCCTATTACTTTCTCAAGTCTAGATAATTTTTAAAAAATAAATCATGCCCTGATAATAGCATTTGCTGATTTGGAAGGATAATATTCACACTGAAAATTTAACAATTGAATCTCATCAGTGTCTAGCTATTTGATCAGACCTGTTTACAAATCCTTTTTTATCATAGATTGATAAAGATTCCAGAGGATCACATAACATCATAGATGTAGAGCTGGAAGGTATTATTTTTGCATTTTGCAAGTGAGGAAACTGAGCACCAAGCAAGTTAAATGGTCTGTCTAAAGCCACACAAGTAGTAAGTATAAGTGAGATCCAAAGATGGATCTTTTGACTCCAGAAACAGGGATCTTTCTCTTGTACCATACTTTTCAGAAAGCCAATTGGACAATCAATTATCAATGGGAAATCATTTTTTTTCCAGCAAAGGAATGTACCTAGAAAACTAAATTAATTTAAAAAGTTTTTTGGGGGGGATATTTCTACTCTGTTCAGGTGTTGTTCCTGATGAAAAGATACAACTTTTTCTCTTTAAGTAGTACAAAACTTACTTATGGAGACAGACCATGGAACCAGAATTATAATCTCTGAAAGCTGGAAGGATCTTAAAATACAGTACACAACAAATTAAGGCTAGAAGAGACCTTTAAAAATATCAGAGCTGCAAGGAATCATAGAATATAGAATGTAAAAAGTCAGAACTGGAAGAGTTCTTAGACCATGGGCCAAATGAGCTGTAAAGTAGAATGCAGAATGTTAGAACTCAAGAGAATTTAAAACATAAATACAGAATGACAAAACTGGAAAGATCTTAAGAGATCATCTAATCCAGTCTGCTCCCTTTTTAAAAATGTAAAAAATGAAGCCCAAAGAAAGAGATTGTCTTGTCAATGGTCACACAAGTAGTTGATGACAGACTCAGGATATTGATTGATTAATTAGCAAATAAATTGAAAATCTTTCCCTTGTTAAATTTTCAGGAAGAGAAAAAGGAATATGATATGTTTTCAGCTAAAGAAGTTAGATTTTTTAAATAGGAAAACAAACTGGAAAGAGAATTCAGAATGCAAAGCAAGTTCTAAGATAGCAGGAAGTTCCTTGGAAAGACAAGATTTCCTCTTTTGTTGTTTTTAATGTTGAATCTCTTGAGTTGTATCTGGCTTTTCATGACCCCATTTGGGGTTTTCTTGGCAGAGGTACTGGAGTAGTTTGCTATTTTCTTCTCTAGCTCATTTTACAGATGAGGAAACTGAGGCAAACAGGAATAAATGCTTTGCCTAGGGTTACACAGCTAGTAAGTGCTTGAGACCAGATTTGAACTCAGGAAGCTGAGGCTTCATATCTCCCAGCCCAGTCAGCATTCTATCTGTTGTCCCATCTAGTTGCACCAATCTTCCTTTTCATTTTTGTAATTTTAGGCAGTGGTCAAAAAAAATCTTCCCCATTCCTCACTGGACCCTCTCAATCAGCATTTGTTGAATTCTTTGTATTTTCAATCTTCATGAATAAAATCCCATTCTTGCCAGCAATGGAACCTTTTAGGCTGAAAGATGAAATCAGATGTTCTGTGATATTTTCTTGAGAACTTTAACTAAACATTGTGGGAAATGGGAGCTAGAGACTTGCAGTGTGATTAAAAGCACCATGGGGAGCATAAGCACAAACCTTAATTCTCTGCTTTTCAAGCATTTAATAGTTTGACAATAGTCTCTCCATAGCAGTTGTTCGGGATCTGAGTGCATGCTCCTCCAGTAAGACACAACTCTCTGGAATTGGACCATTAGACAGGCATTTGCTTTCCTATGAGGGTTAACTTTGTAAGGGGAGAAAGGTATATTGAAGAATGATGTTCAAGATGCTGCCCTTTGAAATAAGCCCAGCTAACTTCTAGATCTCTCTCAGTTCTGAAATTTTAGGATTCTCTTACATTCTAAAACTGAATGCTTTCCCTTTTCCTTTTGGGGACCTAAATATAACTTCCTTTATCCCCACTTACCTTAAACTATGGGATCATAAATTCCTAGAACCATAGGAATCAGAGCCAGAAGCAAAGGTAAGAGATCACCTAAATCAACGGTGTCAAACCCAAGTAGAAACAAATTCTAACTGACTGCATAGTGATTTAGAAAACTACAAATTAACATTATATGATATTTTAATTTATTTTATCAAATTTTCCTAATTATTAATCTGAATCAGTTCTATACTTTGGGAGTATGTTGGGAGTATGTTTGGGAGTTTGTATCATGCAAAAGAGTATGATACTTTTGGTCTAGAACAAGCCCCTCTTTTTATAGATGAAATTAACCTTCTAATTGGAATCCTAGCATAGAGAAGGAGCAAGATAAGTGTTTACTGAATGACTAAGTAAATCATGGAATCTCAGGCTTGGAAAGGATTTTGGCAGTCAACTAGTCTATCCCCAAGCATGGAAACTGAGAACTAGAGGGGCTAGACCACTCTTTCAAGATCATACATAGAGGTACTAAGACCAGAAACAGAATTCAAAATCAAATCCTTTGAGTAATAATCTAGAATCCTCTCTAATGCACCAAGTTGAACTGAATAGTTTTAAGTAGTTTCTCTATCCAGGTTAAATTATTTGTTCCTTACTAATATCTCTTCCAAAATGTGAATCCCAGAGATGAAGACAATACTGAACTGAACTTGGATCAAACCAGAGCAAACAATGGCAAGGCTATCATCTTTTCATTTTGTGGGTTTTTTTTCCCCAAAAAAATGTCAACAAAGAGTGATTATATTCCATCCTTGGGTCCTTACAATAACCCTATGAAAGAGGCAGGGGAAGGCATCATTATTCTCATTTGTCCAGCAAGTTAATTGAAGCTCAGAGAGGGAAAATGACTTGCCCTTCAGATTCCAAGGCAAATAAAAAAGTAGAGTGGAAGCTCAGATTCAGATCTGACTCACTTCCCAGTGTCTTTTGTGTTTGTAAGCTCTGGTTAAGTTGATAGGATTTTAGGATTATAACATCATAGAACTAGAACATTCAGAAGTGATCTAGTCCTAACCTCTTGTTTTATGGAAGGAAACAAATTCAAAGAGAAAAAGAGATTTGGTCCATCAGAAATGGTTTGAACATTGGTCCAGGGCATGAGCTAGGTACTGGCTAAGGGTTGATACCTAATCAATTTCTTACTGAAACCTACTTAGCCATACTGGTCACTCAGGTCAATAGTATTTCTCAAGGCTAGTGGGTAGGGATGTGCAGTAATTGCCCAGCTAAAATATCATCTGTGCCCCCTCCCCCTTTTTTGTCTTAATTTACCACCCTCTCACAATGAATGCAGAAAAAACAAACATTTGCTTTCCCCACTGATTTTCTGCTCAGCTGCCTTTTGTGGAATTTTAATAATGCCAAATGTTTTGCTGACCTTTTACGGAGAAGCATGGAAAATTTCTGTTTGGCTGTCAAGGTTTAGTGAACTGAAAACTGGCCCATAGAAATGCCCCTAAAGAAATCTCTTCTGCCCAGGGCTGGAAGTTTTAGAGTTGAATCATGTAGCAGGGTGACTAATGCCTGCAAGCATATTTCATTGCCTGATCATTTTGTCCTGTAAATGACTGAACACTGGGACAGGGACATTCTTCCTTGGGTGATAATTGGGGTTTTCTCCTCAGCCTGTTGCTGGTTAGAGAGATCAAAAAAAAAAAAAAGTCACCAGATCACTTACCTTTTCATCAGCAGCCATCTTTCATTTCTACAGAAAGAAATCAAAACATACATTGTCATGTAATGATGTTTACTAAAGAAAAAAAATCTAGAGCTAAGATCAACAGACAACCTGGATAACACTAATCATTCAGCAGCTCTCCCAACTAACTAGACTCTATAATCCCTGCTATGAACAAGTGCTTTTGTTAGTTCACTGGCATTTGATTTGTTTTACCTTCCAAAAGTGCATGAGATGGGGAGAGGAATTTTGATAGTAATGCAGGGTGAATGGCATGAAGACATTTTCTGAATAACACATCAGAGCATCCATCAGTAGGAGGTTTTTTTTCCTCTCTGCCTTTAGTAATGACAATGAATCAAACATTTAAATGTGATTTTTAGACTGAACTGTACACTGGGGATTTGTTTGACAAGAAAGGAAGCTCTGCCCAAATAGATAATAGAAATGAACTCTCCTCTGGGATTTCTTTCTTTCTGTAGCATATGGAGGAGAGGGAATTAATTGAGCTATAACATATCTTATGAACTGAGATTTTATGATGCTATAAATTTGGGTGAGAGAATTCAGAGATGAGAGACCTCAGAAGCCATTTAGTCCAGCTTTCCACCATGTAAGAAGACTCACTACTACATCCCTGAAAGATGATCACATAGCTTTTTCATGAATATTTGCAGGGTTAAGAGCTCACTACTTACTGAGCCTGCATTTTCAGACAACTAAGTTGTTTTCATTAGATTTAGAATTGGGATAATCTTAGAAAGCACCTAGTTTAACCATTTTCCACGTTTAACAGATGAGGAAGTTCAGGTTTAGAGAGACTGAATGCTAAATAGAGAAGCCAGGATTTAAAACTAAGTTTCTTAACTGCAAACCAATGCTCTTTCTACCGTATTTCACTGGAAATTCTTCCATATATCAACATGAAATCTGCCTCCAGATAACCCCCACCCATTAGTACTCTTGCCACCCTTCAGTCCTGCCTCCTAACTTTGATGTCCACTTGCCAGTCTATTTGTATTCACAGAATCTTCCCATACCCAGACTCTTACTTAGGAGTTCGGTCTAGACCACCTGTCCCTTTGCTCTGACAACACTTGACTCAATGCTGATGATCTTTTGGGCAGCTTTTCTAGTTGAGCACTGACAAGTCCTATCTGCCAATGAGGAAGAAAAAAAATCAAAACCTATCCATCTACCTGTTCAGTGAAGTGAGAAACTCTACTGTCACAGCCTTCAAACCATGTTAGCATTTCAACACAGTAGGAGAGAATGAATGCTTAACCCAAGGAGACAATTCAGCCTATTGGTTTTTTGGGGGGCAGTAACTGGACAAGAAAAAAGAAATAAAATACAAGGGCATCTGATGAGGTTATATAATTGGATTAATGGAAAACTAAAAAGAACAATTTATAAAAGCATCCTGTTATGATCCTAGTATTTCTAAAGACTTTAGTGCTAATTTACTTAAGAAGCCTCTTTTAATATCTTTTCTTGCCTCCCAACCCCAAATTATCTTGTATCCCTTTTGTGTATGTATTTAAGGTACACACACATTTATGTATAAATATATCTTGTTTTTGTGATATACTTGTATATAGTTATGTATATACATGTTCCCCTCACCCCCCAGTAGAATGTAAACTTCTTGAGGACAGGAACTATTTTTCTTTTTTATTTGTATCTTTTTAGTACCTTGGGACATAGTAGTTTAATACTTGTTCGTTGATTGATTGTCATGATGAATTAATTATGCATAAAAAATTAACTAGCAAAGCTTAGCCAGAACCATAATAGAAATTTTGGTGACCAGTTAATCATGACACACAACCTCAAATGATTTTTAGGAGAAATTCAACTAGTTGAAGGAAAATCTCAAGATTCCTTTGTCAGAAACCTTGGGATAGTAAGAGGAGAGGAGACAATTGGTTTAAAATAATACTTACCTGGGGTGTGGACCAGGGATTGGGATATGAATACCATGTGATAGATTCCTAGCTTAAATAATTTTTCTTGCTGATGAAATACTATTAATGCTCTCTAAGTTTTAGTGTCCAAATGTATAATTTATATTGAATTGTTTGCCTTTTCATTGTGAGGTGGGGAGGAGGGGAAAAAAAATTTGGAACTCATTTTTAAAAATGAATGCTAAAAATTATTTTTACAGTTAACTGGGGAAAAATAAAATATTAAATAAAATTTTTAAAAAGAAATAAGGAAAGCCATAATTTAGGGAAAAACTCATAACTCATGACTAGATCACAGCAATATAATGAAAATTAATGCCCTCTAAAACGTTTTAGTGTCCAGATGCTTCTGTCCTAAATTGTTATAGTTCTGGCCTACCCAATTATTGAAACTTGTGTCTATCCCTCTATATCTTTTCTCAAACCAATGTGTGTTTGTGTGTGTGTGTGTGTGTGTGTGTGTGTGTGTGTATGTGTTTTTCTTCACTAAGTCTCCCTTTGATTCAATCTCATAGCATGGAGTTGACCTTTTTTCTCAAAGGTTTTGGAATGGCTTGTCATATAAACCCAATGATAAATGTTATCAGTCAACTAAACATTTAATAAGTTCTTACTATTTGTCTGGCAGTGGGCTAAGTATTAGAGATACAAAGAAAAGCAAAAACATAGCTCCCATCTTCAAGCAATTCACATTATAATGGGAGAGACAACCTACCAAAAAAAATATATATATATACAAGATAGATTTCATGTAAATGGAAGGTAACCTCAGAGGGAAGAGATTCTCAGTGGGGAAGGGGGGAAAGGGAATAACATTTTTATAGTAGCTCCTATGTTCCAGGCACTGTGCCACACACATTACAAATATCTCATTTGATCCTCACAACAGCCTTCAAAGATAGGTGCTGTTATCCCCATTTTAAAGTTGAGGAAACTGAGGCAAACAGTGTTAACTGATGTGCCCAGAGTTACAGGATTAATAAATGTCTAAGACTGCGTTTGAAGCAGATCTTCCTGACCCCCTACCTAGCGTTTTAATCACTGTACCACCTACCTGCCTGCCCTCTGATGGCCAGGACTGTCTCCTGCAGAAATTAGGATTTGAACTGTTTTGTCAGAAAGCAGGTAAGTCAGGAAGTGCAGGATAAGGAGGGAGAGCATTCCAGGCACGGGAGCTGTCCAGTGAAAAACACAAGTAATTGAGAAATGTGGGGCAGCTAGTTGGCTGGATGGGTAGGGCACCGGCCTTTGAGTCAGGAAGACCCAAGTTTAAAACTGGCCTGACATCTATCTACTAGCTGTGTGACTCTGGGCAAGTCACTTAATTGTAATTGCCTCCCCCCAGCAAAAATTAAAAAGTAGATAGAAAGAAAAGAAGATAGAGAAAGAGACAGAGAGAGAGAGACAGAGACAGATATACATAGAGAGAGAGAGGGTGGGGGAGGAAGGGAAAGATGGAGTGTTAAGTATGAAGAACAACAACTAGTCCAATGTCCTTGGTTCACAGAATATACGGAAAGAAGTAAAAGGTAAGGAAAAGGAGAACTCAATGATAGGAAGATACTAGGTTTTTTTTTGAGGGTTTAAAAGTCAACGAAAAAGTTATATATTTTATGTTTGAGATAATAAGGAGCCACCGAAGTTAACTGAGTAGAAAGGTGACACAGTCAGTCACACTTGCTATGACTGTTGTCTCAAGAAAAGTCTAGCTAAGAAACTTCTCTGTAGAAAGTTGGCCATTACATAGCTCTTTTCAACAATGAGGTGATTCAGGTCAATTCCAATAGACTTGTGATGAGAGAGCCATCTGCACCCAGAGAGAGAACGTAAGGGACTGAATGTGGATGACAACATAGTATTTTCACCTTTTTTGTTATTGCTTGTTTGTTTTTTGTTTTTCTTTTCTCATTTTTTTTTCTTTTTTCATCTGATTTTTCTTGTGGAGCATAATAAATGTGGAAATATATATAGAAAAATTGTACATGTTAGATTCAATTTTATATTGGATTACTTGCTAAGAGAGGGGGTGGGGAAAGGGAGGGAGAAAAATTTGGAAAATTTGGAAGATTTTACAAAGGTGAATGTTGAAAACTATCTTTGGATATATTTTGATAATAAAAAACATTAAAAAAGAAGAAAGAAAATTGGCCATCAAGATGATAAATATTTTTGGTCATAGCATCTCATTATATTCCCCCAAAGAGGGAGAGATGGTACTTTGTCAGGACTTTCTCCTGAACATGATGTTTTAGATTCTCCACGCTGAGGAAATCACTGAAGAAAGCACATGCAAGACATTGTAAATCATAGAATCTTAGTGATAGAAGAGACCTCAGAGACTATTTACTGACTTCCCACAGCTTGGGTGATCCTCTTTATACTTATTTTTGGAAAGGAATGAAAGCTCATATTTGGTAGTTTCTTAAGATTAAAAAAGAGAAACATTTGTTTTATTATTTCCTTTGAGCCCCCTAATAATTCTGAGATGGGCAGTATAAATATCTTTGAATCAATGAAAAACTCAAAATTAAAACAGTTAAGCCTAAGATCAGACATTTAGCAAATGGAGCAGTCAAGACTCCAACTTAGATCCTCTGCTTGCCACTTCATTTGTCCCTCCATCATGCCATTCTGTCAGCCTGAAAACAGCACCAAAGTTAATGAATTTGAATCAGGAATTCATTCTGTATTTATCATATTTTAAGGGATAACAATAGTGGTAATAGAATGAAGTGTACATTGTAGCTGCTATCCTTTCTGCTTCTGGAATTGTATGCCTGTGGTAAGCCCATAGAAGAAAATATTATATTCTAGTCTTGTATTTGCCTTCAAAAATGGATATTTTATCCACGTGTACAATAGTCTTTGTTTAAAAAAAAAAATACACATAAAAGAATAGTAGTCTTGTCCCAGCATCATTTCTATTTGAACCTCATGGGAAAAGGTGAGAAAATATGATAATAATGACAATAAGAAGCTAAAAAGCATCCAAGAGTGGAATTAGACAGCCTTCCACTGGCAATATCTAAGTGAACTGGCTCAACTTTATGTGGAGCTATCAGTATTTATTAACTACCTATAATGTGTCAGGCATGTAAAGCAAAAGACGATCCTGCCCTCAAGGAGTTTACAATCTACTTTGGGAGAGACAATATGCAAACAAAAATGCACTCATATGTCAAAGAAGAATCTCATTGAAAAATGATTGAATCATGCAGATTTTTGTTTGTGGAAAAAGAGCACTACTTTATGGCAGTCTTTCAAGATCAGACCTACTTAATCCTGTATCCTATATTCTGATCCTGTTATTTCGGCAGATTATACAAAGAAATGGTGGAAATTCTACAACAGTTAACCACAAGTTGCAAACATTTAACTCTTCTCTGCTACTAGGGAAGATGCAACTTGGTGGTTAGAATTGACAGATGCCTGCTCTCTTTCAAAGCAAGATAAGAGAAATCCTCTTACTACAGGTATAGGCTTCAAAATATCTTTTAGAATTCAACAAATAAATTGTAACAGAATTAAAGCTTTATCACACAAAACTATGGCCCATACTCATCTGGATATAAACATTGATTCTTAAAATTTTAAGTACATTGTTTTGAACAGAGATATCAAATACACATGATTTCCAATGTCTAGAGAATAAAAAGCCTTCAAATATATAGACCAAAATAAACAAACAAAAACAAGTCTATGGGGGGAGGAGGAGGGGGAGAAAGGGGTAGAGGAGATCAGATACATATTGTCCTATAATGTGTCTGCTAAAAGAATTGTCCTAAAGATAATTTTGGTGAGTTTGCAGAAGATAAGCTTTTATCCCAATATTTTTATTCTGTTACAAACAATGGTTATTTTTTATTTATCTGTGCAATAGTATGTAAAGCACTAAATATGAAATAACAGCAGTATCACATCTTTCTACAAGATCATTTCTATGTGTATTCCATCAAAAAAAAGTAAGAATAAGATAAATAGATAAGAACAATAACTGACTTCATATAATATTTTAATGTTTTTGAATTACCTTACATAGATTATCTCATTTTTTTTTTTTGTTCAAGAATGTGATTTTATTCCCTGACTGTGAAGAGAGGCAAACATTTATTTAGTACCCACTCTAAGCAAAATTTGGTCTTGACCTTGGGAAAGGTGCATAGTTTAGATAAGTCTAGGTGTCAGATCTCTTGGAGACTACTTACTGACAAGCATATAGGTTTTTCCAGATGAGAGAACTAAGAAATAAAGTAATGTGTTAAAGTCACATAGCAGGTAACTCACATACAGGTAAATGGAAGATTTTGCAAGCCCAAATCATTTGACTTCAAATGTTTTTGCCATGTATTACACTGCATATGGGATCTGTTGATCACTTTGATGGGAACAGAGTCCTGGAAAGAATCCTGAACTCAGAGTTAGTAGAAACCTGATTTAAATCCATAGTTTCTGTACTTTCCAATTGTGTGATGAATTGCAAGTCATTTATTCTCTCTCAGCCTCAATTTCCTTATCTTTAAAACTGGGAGAATAATATTTGCAGCACATATATAACAACGTTGCTATGAGGAATAACTGAATTAATGCATGTCAGCTGCTATATGAATTTCACCCAGTAATTACTGGGAACAAAATAGAAATCAAATCCTTCTGATTTGAAGTCAGAGGAACCAGATTTGAATCTCAGCTCTCTTCTTTGTCACCTCTGTTGCCACAGCCAAACTGCCTTGTTTCCTCTATTAAAGCAAAAGAGTCTCATTGGATTATTTCCATGGCCCTTTTCAACTCTCAGATTCTAACAGGTATTACCAGCAGTCATAGAATATACAGATAAGAACAAAAAAGGAGAAGAAGAGAAAAAGAAAGAAGAGGAGAAGGAAGAGGAGCAGGAGGAGGAGGAAGAAAAGGAAGAGAGAGAGAGAGAGAGAGAGAAGAAGGAGAAAGAGAGAGAGAGAGAAAGAGAGAGAGAGAGAGAGAGAGAGAGAGAGAGAGAGAGAGAGAGAGAGAGAGAGAGAGAGAGAGAGAGAGAGAGAGAGAGAGAGAGAGAGAGGAAGAAAAGGAAAAGGAGAAGGGTGGGAGGAAAAAGGGGTGAAAGGACTGAGCCGGTAGATTCTTTAAGAACTCTAAACAATACCATATTTCTCTCCAACCAGATTCCAGTGAAGAAGACTCAATTACTTAGGTATTTCAAATGGTTAAATATGGATGAATTAATTAATAACAATTTAAAAAATCAACCACCCGAAAAATCACCTTTCTACAAAATTATCAACTCAATTCCTAGGTAACCAGCATTCAAATCTATATGTAAAAACTTAAACTGTGCACTTGAAATGAATGCAGTGAAAGCCAAGCCCACCCACCCACCATTCCTCTTTAGAATTTAAAATTCCTGAAAGTCTACACATCTGAGCCTCACAAAGGATTGTTTTCCTACCCTCTCTATGGGGTAACAATTGTCCCTTTCACTCCACAGTCAGGTAGTTGTGTGAGAACAGGTCCATTCACACACCCATACACACAGAGCAAATGCAGAAAGGGGAATATTTGTATGCATTGGAACCATTTAAGGTCAAAGTTGAGCTTAATGGTGGAGCTGATTATTGAGTGAGGAATGGGGGAGGTTTGAGTTTTGGGAAATGGTTGGTAATCAGAAATCCCTTTCTAAATGTCTTGTAGTTTTTGCTGCTTCTGAGCACTGGGCAGGTAATGAATAATTACCTGATCATGAAGGAATAAAATGGGAAATTTAGAATGGAAAAGGACCTTATTTGTCTTATGACATCATGTCCAACTTTCTTATTTTATAAATAAGGAAACCAAGACTTAGAGAAGTTAAGCGACTTGATTTGAATCCAGGAATTTGGACTTCATATTTAGTACTCTTTCCCCTTTGTTTTGCAGTTCAAGCTTTTCCTGGATAAAAGTAGAGTATAATGGCTCACATTTCTAACATCCAAGTATCACTTCCCTTGAACCAGACAATATATGTAGAGATTCCATCCTTAATATAGACTTAATAGACTAAGGCTGCTGTTTGGAACAGCCAGGTGGGACAGTGTAAATAGAGATATGAGCATGGAATCAGAAAGACCTGAGTTCAAATTTTCCTCAGATATTCACTAGCTGTGTGACATTGAGTAAATCACTTAACCCTCTTTACCTCAGCTTCCTCATCTGTATATTAAATTGGAGAAGGAAGTGGCAAACTACATCATTTATCTTTACCAAGACAACCCAAATGTGGTCACAAGTGAGTTGAATGACCAAACAACAATGGACTAAGGTTTCCATTTACTGACATCTTACCAAGTCTACAGGATCCAGCTCAGATGCTATTTTCTTTATGAATCCCTAATTGGAAGCAATTTCTGTCTCATCTTATCTCAAAAAGAAATAAAGTAGACTATGACACAAGAAATATATAAGGTTCTATAAATGAATCCCTTCTTTCTCCTGTTACACTATAAACTTCTTGGAGGTAAGGATAATTCTTTCTATCTCTTTCAGAACTAAAACACAGAATTGTATAAAACTTAATCAATTATTATGAAAATTTGAATGGAAGCACATAAAAATAAGAGAGCAGTCTCTATAACATCCCCATCCTTCACCTCCATTATTCTATAAACTCCAGTCTTCCCTATTGCCTAGAAAAGTAATTATTCAATTCATCAACAAGGGTTGAGTGCCTGCTATGTGTCAGCTATTGTGCTGGATCTTAGGATATAAATACAAAGAATGAAAAAAAAAATCCCTGTTTGCAAGGGGCAAACATTCATATGGAAGAGACTATAAATATTTATTTTTTAAAAACTGACATTATGAATATCAAATTAATAAATATGCACAAATATACACATAGAGAAATAGTTAAACAGAAGATTGTTTGGGAAGGAGAGCACTAATGGTTGGGGAGATCAGGAAAGAATTTATATAGAAGATGATGTCTGAGGTGTATGGTAACTAACGAAAAAGAGGAACTCTATGATGTAGACATAAAGAGGGAGTTTATTCTAGGCCTGGTGGATGGCCAGACATATAGACAACAGTCAAAGCATAGAGATAGGAGATGTAGTGTCCTGGGTTAGAAGCAGAGAGGTCTATTTGACTGGATCATAGTATGTGGGAAGGGGAGTATGACCAATGAGGCTTGAAGGATAGATTGGATCACATTATAAAGGGATTTTAAAGGATTTTAAAATATAAATTCTGAGTTTGGCATTTGAATGTTGTCACAATCTGTCTCCTTATTTTTCATACTTCTTACATATTATTGTCTTCTACATATTTGATGATCCTCCCATGATGGTCTACTTTCTGCTTATCCTCTATCCACCAGTCTGTCCCTTATGGCTGGATTCTTCTTCTCCTCATCATTGCATTTTAGAATCCTTAGCTTCATTGGTGACATATCTTCTGTAGTTTAGTTGGTCTTTCCTAGTCCCCCTCAGCTGCTAAGCATGTACCCTCCAAGGTTATCTTTCATCTATAAACATATACTTTTTACATACTTTTTTTGTGTACATGTTCTCTCTCACTAGAATGTATTTTTTTTTTTTACCTTTTTTGTTTTTGATATTGAAGGGCTTAATAAATGCTTGTTGGTAAATTCAGTTCTTGTCTAGTTTTATTTTTAAAAAATGAATGGGGTTCAAATAACCTTTGGAGGAATACCAATGTGGGAGCAACACCCACTTTTTCCCTTTTTTAGAATTCTCAGATTTTACTTCTTTACTCTTTAGGCCAGGAATCAAGGTGAAGGAGCAAGTGTTATTTCTTTATCCCCATCCCCAGGCATTTCTATATCAGCTTCTTGAAAGATTGCATCTTTCATTCCTAGTAGAGTGAGAGAGTATTCTGTCCCTAGATAACCTGAATTGAGTCTATGAATGAAGATTCTTTTTCCTGGAACCATCTCCCTTCCCCCATTTCAAAGTTTCAGTCTTGAACAATTACTTCTTAGCTTGTTTTGGGGTGACTAAACATCCCTAAGGACTAGAATTTTTTCAGAGACTTCTGTTAGCTATAAAGGTAATTCAATGATTTTTCTGATTAAAGCAACAAGAAAACATATGTGACTCTGTACTTAAAGAAGGCTTTAATTGTTAAAAGATTCTCTGCTCTCCTTTGATCTGAATATGAAAGATAACAAAAGTTATCCTCTTTGGGGGTTGTTGATTAGCAGTACAATGTAGGTTATTTAGGCTTGCTAGTACCCCATAGAGAAAATCTATTTTGTTAGCTTCTTTAACACTTTCTCTCAAGAACTGCATATTCCAGTCAAACTGATCCATTTACTTTTTCTACTTTATACATCTCCTACCAACATATGCTTGCCCAGGCTGTCCCTCATGCTTTGAATATACTTCTTCCATTCTTATCTCTGTCTCCTAGAATCCTTAGTTCTCTTCAAAGTTCAATTCTTTGGTATGTGTTATTCAGTTGTGTCTGACTCTTCTTGATCTCATTTGGTGTTTTCTTGGCAAAGACACTAAATTGATTTGCCATTTCCTTCTCATCTCATTCTACAGATGAGGAAACTGAGACAAACAGGATTAAGTAACTTGCCCAGGATCCACAACTAGTAAGTATCTGAGACCAGATTTGAATTTAGGAAAATGAGTCTTCCTGACTCCAAATCCAGTGCTCTATCTTCTGTGTCCCCTTCTCTGATATATATGACACTTAGCAAATAAATGGATGAATTAAATGGACGATCTCACTCTAGGTTCAATTTTCTTCCCATCATACCAATACTTCCCTAACAGATGGTATTCCAATGAACCAGCAAACATCCTGAACAGATTAGAATGTGAATGAGAATGAATATGAATACCTGCTGTCCTCATAAAGTTGTTTTTACAGTAAAATAAGATTCTAAAGTATAACAGTCTTCCAAATGTAATAGATTATTTGCTGTAATCACAGAAACTTAACAAGAGTAGTGAATTTATAGTCACCAGACTGCAATACATTTTCTTGCTGTGTCACTTATTTGTGCAGCTTAGGACTCAATTTATTTATCTGTAAAATGAGAAGTTAGACCAGATAACCTCCAAGGTCCTTTCCAGGATTAAAGTTCTGATTCCCTCATTTTCACTTTTTGGATTCCATGGAAATTATATGTATTGACATCAGCAAGCCAAATCTGCACATGGAGAAGAGAATGTCTAAAATTTATCATAACGGTGCCTCAAACCTAGAATCAACAAGGCCTGGCTTGAAATTAGTTTCTGACACTTAACTGTGTGATTTGAAGTCCAGCTTCAGAACTAGGAACAATGCAAAGTATAAAAGAGACCAATGTCCGTTCCATTACCTATAAGGAGAAACTACTTAGTGTTGTCCAAAACTGTAATGGGTCTTCCTCATTGGAAGTCTAATAGCAAAAGCAAGATAGGAATTAGGATGGCCAGTTTGGAGAAATTTCTAATTACGTAAACTAAATGAGAGACAAGATGACTTAATGGTTAAACTACTTGACTTGGACTGAGGAAACCTCAGTTTGAATCCTATCTCCAAAACATACTCTCTGTGTGACTCTGGGCAAAGGCTTTAATCTTTTTGAGCCTCAGTTTCCTCATCTGTAAAATGAAAAGCATGGATTTGAAAATCTTTAAGATTCCATCTAAATTCTGACTTATGATTCTATGATAAAAGATCTAGCCATCAAACAAAATTCTACTAGATATTTTAGGAAACATACTGTGACAAACCAATATAGTATTCGAGTAATATGTTGAGGATAAGAAGAGATAGCATGATATGACAGAAGGAATTGTAATGTCCGAGAAACTGAGGCAAGAGAGAGATTAGAGAGTATTTAATAATTTACTTGAAAGGGAGAGATTTACTGGGACCAAATGGATTCCATGGTTTGGTCCTAGGGCTGAATGAGATTATCGTCTCCAAGAATCCAGAACACAATGACATATATACATGTGGCTCAGATACAGGGGGGTAAACTGAGGCAGGGGTAGAGTCAGGGTGCTGAGAGTGGGAACTGGACTTTGACAGGGTGGGGGGAGGCAATGGAGATGGGGATGACAGGGTGGGGAAAGGCACCGGATATGGGAGAGTCATCTGATAAAAAAGTATCTGATATTCTGATAGATTGGGATGGGGAGAGGCATTCTGATATTCTAAAATATAAGATCTTTTATCCTTATCAAATATTCTGATGATTAAGAGGGAAGGGTGGTTGAGCAGAACAATTAGAAACTGAGGCGGAACAATTCAGGGAAACTGAGGCAAGACAATTTAGGGAAACTGAGTCAGGATAATAAAAGAGAACTGTGGCACAACAGAATCTTGGATTTGGCATCAAAGGACCTACATTCAAATCCCTCTACCACTTGCTACCCATGTGACTTTGCTCAATTGACCTCACTTCTCTGAAGCTCATTTTCCTTTTATGTTTTTTAAGGGGGGAGGGTGAATGTTAATTTTACAAGTATTTGAACAAGCTACATATCTTAACAAATAGGTATTTATTTTAACAAAACCAAATTTTTACATAGAGAGAGTTGGACTAAAATGCCTCCAGCTCTTGTGGTGATGAGTTCTCCCTTATTGGAAGCCTAATTGCAGAAGTCCAATGGGCAATGGGAATCAACATCTACCAGTTTGTGATATATGTCATCCACTTAGCCACACTATTAGCTCAGCTAGGGAAGTGACATCTAATTTACCTAATGTCTTAAGTGTACTTTCAGTGTGAGAATCTAATAGTGATTACATCTTTTTGTTTCATCTTTTTTTTTTTTTTTTCTGGTGGAACTTAGCAAAGGATTTCATATGGTCATTGGACAGAGGCTATTTCCAGCTAAATATGGTGTGACTGTCAGCCAGAAAGGGAGAGCAATTCTGAGCATCTGTTGATCTGTGTTAAAGGTGAGGAGAATTAGCTGGTTGAAAAGCTCTCTCTTAATCAGCCTTTAGCTATTCACCAGGAGATTCACCTTCACTGTGAAAACATTTTATCATGTGATGCCCCATAGGGCTTTATCCAGGATTCCTTGAAACCTGGCATTCATTGTTACCAAATGGGCTAATTACCAGCCCAGCCTCCTCCCAGCACTTCTGTGGCGGGGAGGGTGTAGTACTCAGATTGATTTCTAAAGGGAATATCACTAGACAGTTTTTCAGTATTTACAACTATGGTTTCTCGTGATGTGTGTGTTTTGGGGGTTAATGTATGACACTGAAAGTCAATACTCTCTCTCTCTCTCTCTCTCTCTCACTGCTGAAGCATTTATATTCCTGTCCTTCCTCTCTCTACTTTAATTTTTCTCTCTTTTTCCTTTTGTTTCACCCCGGCTCCTACTCGTTCCTCTTTTTCCTTCCTCCTCCCTTTTCTTTCCCCTCCTTTTCTCTTTTTCTTTTCCCTCACTTTCCATTCCTCTTCTCCTTCTTCCCTCATCCATCTCTCTTCCTCTCTTCCCTTCAATCACTCCTCTATTCCTATTTTTCTTCTCCTTTTTCTCCTTCCTTCTCTCCTTTCCCTTTCCCTGCCTGTTACTATTCTCCCTTTTTTCTCCTTCCCCTATTTCTCTCTCACTTATCAGTCCTTCATTTCCCTATTCCTTTTTATCTTCCTTCCATCTTCTCTCATCTCCATCCATCATCTCTCTCCCCTATTTTCCCACTTCCTTCCATCTTTCTCCTCTCCCTGCCTCTTCCTACTCCCTCACTTCTCTTCCCTGATCTCCCAGATCATTTATATTGTAGGGAGTTTCCTGAATGAGTCTCTGTTTCACAAACTGCACCATCATTCAGCTGGAGAAGGAAAGGGAAAGAGGGTTAAGTTTTCATACAATTAAGATTAACTTTTGTTTGTTCCTTGGAGATTGTTATCTTTTCATTTCACAAACTCTTGTCTCTGTGGAATAACTTGTTTGGTGAAGGAAAAAAAGTCTGTTTATTGCTGGTAGGTGTCACTCTATTGTGTGTTCAAGTTTTAAAAAAATTTTATAACACCACCAACTTAGCATTGAATACCCTGTTGCTGTGCTATCAGTCTCCACACATTCAGCCTTCTCTCCACCTCTAAGAAGAAATGTGTCAGAGGAGAACAATTAGGGCACAATGACCGAGGTCAAGAAGTACATTTAACTAATAAGGCAGGATGTGTTTCCACTCGTAGATAGCATCACAAAGTTGGAAATGTGGTTGTCATTCAGATCAGTGTGCTGCAGCTGATCTATCCCATCAGCCCTTCTCTGTTAGGGACAGCTGTGTACTGTACATTCCCTTGGAACCTATGTAAAGCCTTCTGTTTCTTCACAACTCCATTTGGTATTACCTTCCCTCTAGGACAATGGAATAAATGAAGAAAGATCTCTTGCTTTCAGTCTCCTTTTTTATTTTTTTCCTGACTCATTCTTTTGCATCTGCTCAAAATTTGGGAATGGGTATGGATGGAAGGAAATAAATATTTATAAGTACCAATTCTGTGCCAAGGACTGCACAGAGTACTTTAAAAATATCGTTTCATTTGATTTTACAACAATGAGGACGAGGGACTATTGTCCGATTATTACCATTTTACACACTGTTGATATGTATCTGAATTCAAATCTCCAGTATCAATGCTTTATCTACTTTGTTACCTAGTTGACTTGGAGTAGCAATAGAAAAAAGAAGGACAAGAGGGGGAGGGATTTCTCTTCACTTGTAGGAATCTTGAATTAACTCAATTCTATGAATAAAACATTTATTAAGATCATGTGTGTAAAAGAACCTGCATTTGCTCAAAGATACCACACAAAGGCTACTTTCAAGTGGTTTATAGTATGATGGGGGGTAGAGGGAGCAATTTATCCAGTGGGATAAATGCAAAGGATAAATGTTTTATAATATTAAAATGTTATAGGAAAATTCAAGGAAGTGCTAATCCTTTTCTTGGGAATGTAATGGAGAGGTGGGAAGCTTGAGAAAGATGACTTTGACCTAGAAGGAAGAAGACTCTACCAAATAGAAGTGTGGGGGGAAGGGAAATGCAGGGCAGAACGGGCTCCATTAAAGGCATGGGAAAAGGTGTCAGTCAAGTAAAATTTGTGTACCAGGTATTGGGGATACAAAGAAAGAGGATAAAAACACATACCAAGCAGTTCTCAGTCAAATGGGGAAGTCAAAATACAAACAACCGTGTACAAACAAGATATATACAGGGCGAGTATATAAACGTGTATATACAGGATAATCAACAGAGGGCAGTCACTAGCATGCTGGGGTATCTGGAAAGACTTTTTATTTTAGCTGGGACTTGAAGCCAGGGAGACAGAGGAGGAAATAAAGAAGGAGGTTATTCCAGGAATAGGGAATAGTCATTTAAAATGCCCAGTCTGGAGATGAAATATCTTGTTTGAGGAACAACATGGAGACCAAATGACATTGAATCAAACCGTTTTGGGGGAAAGGTAGGAGGAAGCCAATTTGTGATGGACTTTGAAAGCCAAATAAAGGATTTTCTATTTGATCCTAGAGATGATAAGGAATAGTTGGGGTTTATTGAATAGGGGGATAACATGGTCAGATCTCTGCTTTAGGAAGATGAATTTGACAGAGGAATATAAAATGATGGTCTAGTTGGCAGGGGTCCTCAAACTTTTTAAATAGGGGGCCAGTTCACTGTCCCTCAGATTGTTGGAGAGCCGAACTATAGTAAAAATAAAACCTTTAAATAAAGCCTTTAAATAAAGAAACTTCATAGACCTGGGTGAGGGTAATAATCGTCCTCAGTTGCACCATCTGGCCCGTGGGCCATAGTTTGAGGACCCCTGGTAGAGTGAAGAAAGATTTGTGGTTGCAAGAAAAGGCTATTTCATTGGTGCAGGAATGAGGGCTTGCACCAGGGCAGTAACAATGCCTGAAGAGAGAAGGAGGCATATGTGAGAGACAATATTAAAGTAAAATAGGACTTGGCAACCAAATGAATATCAGGGTGATAAAGATTGAGGAGTTAAGGATGATACCTAGATTTTAAGTCTGGTTTCAAGGGTATGATCAGGAGGATGGTGGTAACCTTGACAATAGTAGGAAAATTAGGAAGAGTGGAAAATTTAGGGAAAAGGATCGGAAGTTCAGTTTTGAGATATCTAAGAGGCAGTTGAAAATTTGAGATCCAGAGTTCTGGAAAGATGTTAGGGTTGGATAGATAGATCTGAGATCATCATGGGAACAATGAGACCAACAAGAAAAACAGTATAAAAGAAGGAAAAAGATTTAGGAAAGAATTTTGAAAGATTCCTATGGTGAGTAGGGGTCACTTTGGATAAAGATCTAGTAAATGAGACAGAGGAAAAAGTAATCAGACAGTAAGAGAACCAGACAAGAGTATAAATTTATATAGAAGACAAGATTAGTGAAAAGAGAGTGATCAACAATGTCAGACACTACAGGGCAGCTTTAAAAAAAAAAAAAGGATAAGGATTGAGAAAAGGTCATTAGATTTGTCAAATAAGAAATCATTACTAAGTTTGAAGAGAGCTGTTTTGATTGAATGATGAAATCAGAAGCCAAATTTCAGTTAGGCAGAGAGAGAGGAAATGAAATGAAGACACCTGTTGTAAAACTATCAAGGAATTTACCCACAAAAGTGAGGAGAGCTATCATCCCATCATGGATAAAATGATAACTATCAAGGAATAGGTGGATCAAGTAAGAGTTTTTTGAGGATGAAAAACAAAAACAAAACATGGGCATGTTTGTAGGCAGTAAGGAAGTTAAGTAGGCAGGGAACAATTGAAAATTAGTGAGAGTAGGGATGTTAGAAGGAATGATCTACTGGGGAAATTGAAATAGAATGAAACCACTTGTGCATGTAGATGGGGTTTGTTTTGGCAAAGAGAAAAATCATTTCTTTGTGTGAAGGAGGATTGAAGGAGGAGATGATAGCCAAGGCATCTGAGTGATGTGAGATAAGAAATGGGAGGTGAGGAAAGCTCTCTGAGTGGCCTCAAATTTTTCAGTGAAATATGAGGCAAGGTTCTTAGGTGAGAGGATAAGGACAAGGGGAGGTATAATGTGTTTGAGGAGGGATGGAAAAGTTTGGAAAAGCCATTTTTAGAGAGTGGGATAGTATGATGTTTGGAGAGGTATAAAAGGATTGCCTTACCACAATGAGATCCCAGTTAAGAGAATATAACTTTTAGTGAAACCAATCAATGTGGTTTAGTGATTTTATTTAACTTTGGTTAGTAGGAAGTGAGTAGGAGCAAAAACAGTGATTCGTGGGAATAATCCAAGGCTGCAATTTGACAGGACAAGATCTTCAACAGGATATAGAATTGAGGAGCTAAAAAGAAGAGGATGATTTAGAATTGAACGGGTTCACCGAGTGAACAGAATAGGGAAGGGAGAAGAATATAGTCAGTACATGGGGGAGGAAGTAATGGACTGATAAAGAACTAAGGAATGGAGGGACTGAAGGTCAAGGTGAGAATAAAAAAACAAAGCTTTGGAGAAATGGAACAACCTGGAGCCTGCCAGGAGCAAGACCATTTGGAAATAGTTGTAAGGGGTCCTATATAGGGTGCCTGGATAGAACTGAAAACATAGTAGATCTTTAATATATATCTTCAGATGAGTCAACATTATATAGAATAATCTGAGAAACTCCTATAATCTGGCAGCATTATTGATTTCTGGGCCATGAATGGCAAGTTAGGGGCTTTTCTGGGATTGAAAATATTGATTCCAGTCTGCTCTAAATGCTTAAACCTCTTTGGAGAGCCATGTAATTTGGGGCTTACCTGAGTGAATTCTATTTCTTTTGAGCTAACCAACTTGACTTATTCAGTGAATTCAGATCTCCATTTGGAATGCCCTGTTTCTATAGGAGTTGTTGGGGGGGGGGAGGGGAATGGGTTATCATATGCGTTTTAGGTACCCCTGGAGAGATTCCTTCTGCACTCCAATTTGGATTGCCATAATATTTGAAGGAATCTACTGGAAAAAAGGCTTGGTTGAAGGGACTTATTAGAGGAATTTTCACCAGAGGTTAGTTCTCACTTGAAGGTTGAAAGGGAGATGTCCTGTCAACCCCTGTCTACTCATCCTGGTTGAGAGAATCTCATATGATATACTAGTTCATTTGGGACTAGAATTTCCTTCTGAGTATGGAAATCCATTTATTAATTTCCTACTCTTAATTATTATTTTATTTGTTTAATTTTGATTTTAAAATTTTATCCTTCTCTAATTGTTTTAGAGTGAAATGGGCTCTAGATTGGCTCTTCTAAATCCAGGCCAGAGGTAGTCTATGAGGACTTTATTAAATATTATTTGCTTGTTGGATTTATAAAACTTTGTATTTGGATATGATTATAATCTTGAGGCTGCTGGCTAGAGCACTTCTGAGCTTTTCCTAAAAGACTGCTTTTTTAAAAGTTTTGTCTTTAAGAACAATGTGGAATAGACTGCTTAGAACTCCTTAGTGATTGGCACTGGGAGTAACACTTAAAAGGACCATGCTTGAAGCCCCTCAGATAATTATTCAGAATTGGAAATATGCTCAAAGCACTCTATTTGATTTCCTAGAAACAGCAAATATTTAATGAGAAGGAAAGTATAACAAAGTTGATTGGGGGATCCCCTAATTTACTAGATTCCCTCCTCCCTCCCCTCTTACTCTGAAGATAGCTCTGAGGTCAGAGTTTATCAGATGAGAAGATTATACTAATGTGGACTTTGAGATTCCTTTAGCACTAAATCTATTATCTATCATATTTATTATCTTATTAAAATGGAATGCTATATGCAAGGTGCTTATCACTAAAAGGAAGAAATATAAGAAACCAATAAAGAGACCAAAAGGATAGAGGAAAGAAAGAAGCCAGAGAGCTCTGAGAGAAGAAAACTCCATGATAGGAAGGGCAGAAATGAAGGCTACTCTGGGGAAATATTTGATGGGATGAGAGATGACAGGGTCTTGGCAGACAAGTATGTGGGGTATCAATGAGATGTGACGGCAGTCTATGTAGCCCAGTTGTTGTTCACCCAGCCGAACTGGGCCAACGTGGGCAGAGTATGAGAGGAAGCCCTTCTTGGGTACCATGTCTTTTTATTTTACCCCCTCAGAGAACCTGGTCTTAGCAGTATAAGGGAAGAGGGAAAATATTGGGAGACAGGGACATCCAGGGTACCAGAATGGAAGTGGGCTCATATATTGTAACTTATCTTTGCTTTTTCATCTGTAGTAGTTCTCAACAAGTCATGACAATATGTCACGGTCCTCTTTGAGAAGAGATAATACAACATGTTCTTATCCAGGACTTTTCTTTTCTTTTTTTTTTTTGCTGAGGCAATTAGGGTTAAGTGACTTGCCCAGGGTCACACAGCCAGGAAGTGTCAAGTGTCTGAGAACGGATTTGAACTCAGGTCCTCCTGACTTCAGGGCTGATGTTCTACCCACTGTGCTATCTAGCTGCCCCTAGGACTTTTCATAGATCTATGAAATTCATAGAGAATTTACCTAACAAGCTGAAGATCCTTCTCCATTTCTTTTAATATTCACTCATAGGTTATTATACCCTTACCTGCAGATAGTCTTAAAAAGCTTTTTTTCTTCTTCTCTGGGGTCTCTGAAATCTCCCAAGATATCTTGGAATTTACTAGCTAGATTCTTTCTTAAGGACCAGGCATTAAATCCAAACCCCTCAGATTCTCATTGATTGGACACCAATAGGTCCCAGGTCAAGCCTCATTTGGTCATTTGGTTTGGGTCCTGATTGACTTGGATTGAATGTAAATAGCAATCATTTCTGTTTTGGCTAGAAACCTGGAGTGTCTGTCTGTCTGTCTCTGTCTCTTCTCTTTCTCTCTCTTTATTTGTGTGTGTGTGTGTGTGTGTCTGTCTCTTGTCTCTCTCTGTTCTCTTTTTCTGTCATATGTATGTATGTATGTATATATATATATATATATATATATATATATATATATATAGTGAATAGCTGAAAGAAGAGATTTTTTGCCTGAATTGCTGCCTAGTCTTAATCACTGAATGAGTTAGGCTGAAGAAAATCTGAGACCCTTTGAAGACCTTAGCTTAAAAAGGCCAAGGTCTCCCACTGCATCCAGGGCCTCTCCAGTCATCTTGATCTCTTTGTGGCCCCTGGACCCAGATGGCTCTGGAGGGGCATCTGAAGCAGAGACCTTCACACAGCCCTCCCTCACTTAAATCCAATTCACTTGTATGTCAAGACATCACCTCCCTGATGTCATGGTTTTCTTCAAGATGAAAGGAGAAACAACTGCTGCAGTTATGGAATTGTTCAACTGACTATACAATGGGCCCATCTCCTTTTCTGTTCATATGTGTATTAGGTGATAGCCTTTAACCCCCTTCCTTAAACTTAATTGTTGATGATAAACTTTAACCTCAAATAACCTTCTGCACCCAGCCAAAGTCTACTCATTCTTCTTGGGCTCAACTTAAGACTCTCTTTCTCTATGAAGCCTTGACTATTTTGTGTCTTTCCCTTACTCTCTCAATTAATCTGCAAGGGCTCTTCTTTTGAGATTATGTGTTCCATGTTTTGCAACTTTATAGTGTTATCAAAAGAGTATCTGTATTAAAAAGATGGGCTATTATGGCTCAGAGGAGTTTGGGAACATCTAAAGTTTTGTGTATGATTTGGGTGATACCACACCTGAAGAAGCAGAGTGTGGTAACTGGAACCAGTTCTACAAGTTTATATATGATGTATATATAAGATGACATGTGAATGGATGTGCTGTAAATATAGAGGGGACTAACAATAAAAATAAGGTAAACTCACACTTATGTAATGCTTAAGGTTTACAAAACTCTTCTTGTGTGGTAAATAGTGTAAGTATTTTTATCCCTACTTTACAGATGAAAAACTGAGACTCAGAGAAAAAGGACTTTGTCTAAGAATCTCAAAGACTCTGTCTCTGCTAAGCTTATGTGTAATGAGGCAGATTTTTAAAATGATGCAAGTCTGTAGTGATTCTGTCTTTGAAAGTGTGTGTGTGTGGGGGGAAGATGAAGAAAAAAAGAAAGAAAAAAGCTACATAGCTTTGTTATATGTTTAAGAGGAATAACAAGTTGTATATAATAGATTTGCAGTTTAATGTGAAATCATTTTTTAAAAAAAATTCCACTCTAATGCTTGTTCTATTTCATAAATTAGAAATATTTTTTTTAAAGAAAGGAAAATGTAGTTATGAATCGATTCTTGATTATGCTCCCAGTTAAAAATTAGATATTCTCTAACAATGGGCTGGGGGAGCTTGATATCCAATCTGTCTTCTAGTAAAGGCCTTTGTGACCTGAAAACAGGGACACTAAGAAATATAAGTATAGGGTCCCCCCCAGATGTTTATGAGAAATACTATTAAACCCATCAAACCCATCAAATGAAGTCTTTAACAGACTATTAGAAATAACTGGAAATTCCCATCCATCTGAAGTAAGGCAAGAGGCAGAAGTAAAGACAGTTGGTTTTCTCTTGTCTTTGTTTTCTTCTTAGCACCCAGCCTACCTGAGTGAGCATAAAGATAAAAACAAAACAAAAATAAACAAACTAAAAATAATACCCCAGTCTTATATGCCTCTACTTGTCCATTTACAGATCATCTCTCTTCGTCTTCCAAGAAGGCTTAGATTAGGAGTGATTTACAGAGGTAACTACTTGACCCACAAAAGTGCTGCTCTCCTGTATATTTTTTCTCCTCATGTTCTCTGGAGAGATCTTCAAAACTCCCATTGTGTGAAGGGAAATACTGCCCTCCATTCTTGATCTTACATTAGCTTCTACTTTTTCCAAGCTGGGAATAAATATAATTGCCAGGGTCTTTGTGTCCCACCAAGCTGTGCTGCGGGGTTGTTACTGTAGTGTGGTAACACAGGGGTTCCTCCTGGTTGGTATTCATAACACCAATCTTAGCCTAATAAAATCCTTAACCTATTTATAAGTAAACTTTGATTAAATAAGATGAATGCTCAAAGACTGAGATCTAGTTCATTAATGCTTCTGACCAATCCTGGGTGTCTTTTTTTTTTTTTTTTTTTTTTTTTTTTGAGTCCAGATTGTTAAAGCTCTTGTAGAATGTAGTCATTCAAGAATGCCTTAATAGGACCTAAATGGCGTTGGAGGAGAAGGTGAGGCAGGTGACCTGGCATAGTCCTCCCTCATTGAAATACAATTCACTTGCATTTCACCTCTAGAGGTTATGGTCTTCTTTGAGAACAAAGAAGGACAAACAGCAACCTCTATGTGTAGAACTACCTCATTGCGACCTAATTGGAACTGGTCATTTGGGAAAATCCTTCCTCCCCTCCTCTCTTCCTCCCTTCCTCCCTTCCCTCCTCCTCTCCCTCTTCTCTCCTTCCCTTCCTTCCCTCTTCCTCTCCCTCCTCCCCTTCCTCCCTTCCTCCTCCCCTCTCTCTTCTCCCTCCCTCCCTCCCTCCCTCCCTTCCTCCCTTCCTCCCTCCCTTCCTTCCTCCCTCCCTTCCTCCCTTCCTCCCTCCCTCTCTCCTTCCCTCCCTCCCTCCCTTCCTTCCTTCCTTCCTTCCTTCCTTCCTTCCTTCCTTGCTACCTGTCCTTAATCACTGAGTGTGTGACCACTGTTAAAGACCTGAACTTAAAAAGGCCAAGGTCTCCCACTGGATCCAGGGCTGTCACCATTGTCCTGATCTGTATCTGGCCACTGGACCCAGTTGACTTTAGAGGAGATAGGGCGGTGACCTTGCCCAGCCCTCTCTCACTTCAATCCAATTCTCTTGCATGTCATGCATCATCTCCCTGATGTCATGGTCCTCTTCAAGATCGAAGGACAAAGAACAAGTAGGTACACAGTGAGTTTGACAGCTAGTGACCTTGCACCTGTAAGGGACCTCAGAGTCCTCATTCTGAGTCATCATTGTAGTAAAAATAATAACTAACATTTAGCTAATGTGTTAAAATTTTCAAAATACGTTCTATGCATTATCTCCTTGGAGCCTCAGAACACTCGTGCGAGATTAGCACAACCAACATCACCATGCTTAGTTTTTAGATGAAGAGACTGAGAGTCAGAGATCATAAATGATGATCTATGTAAGGATGATATGGCTAAAAGTGTCAGAAGCAGAGTTTTAACTCTGCCTATTTCTGACTAAGGCTAGTGTTCTGTCTAACACAGAGTACATATTCATTGTAATTGCCCCATACTCTCTTTCTCTACCCTTGGTTTCACACAGTGAAAAACTGATGTTAGAACATGCAATCATGTTAGGGTGTGTGTGTATGTATGTGTTTAAAGGAGAAAGGGATAAATGGCAGACTTTACTATTTTTAAACAGAATAAGAAGAGGCTACAAATCATTTCACTTGAGATTTTTAGTTGGTTGGCTCCTGGCTAATTGAGGTTTTATTGTATTTGTATTAAGGTCTATTGGTTATAGCTCCTTTATAAAGAGGTGCTAATTTGTGAAAGGGAACACCTAATTGCAAATGAACAGTTGTATACTTTTGGTTGCACCTTCTGGGAATTGACCACTTGAACTGATTTAGACTAACCCTTGGCCAGTAATTATTTGATTCCTCTGAAATCTTCAAAGTGATTACTAGAGCTCTTATGACTTCTTTCCTTCACTATTGTAAAATAACTTCTCAACTGATTTTCCTACCTCTAGTCTCTTCTTCCTTTAATCCACGCTTCTCAGCACTGTCGGAACAATCTTTCTATAATGCATGGTTTTGATAAGGTCACTCCTCAAAAACATTTCATAATTCCCTATTGCCTTGACTCCTCAAATAAAATACAAACTACTTAATCCATCATTCAACTCCCTGCCCTCTGTATGGAGGCTACAATTTACCTTTCTGGCCTCTTATAAAAATTCGTGTATTTTATGCTCCAGCTATACTGAATTATTCTTTCTTCTCAAATGTTACCCTGCTTTACCAAGCCTCTGTGCATTTGTTCATACAGGAACATGGAATTGTAGATTTATAATTGGAAGGGATCTTCATTATATAGTTGAGGAACAGTTAAATAACTTGCCCAGGGTTATACAATTAATAAGAATGTGAGATGGCATGTGAATTCAGGTTCTCCTGGATCCATGGCTAATGCTTTATTTATTACCTTACATTGCCTTTCAAGGTGCACCATTCCCTAGACTTAGAATGGCTTCTTCCCACTCAATTCCACCTATGGAAATCCTTTTCTACTTTCAAGGTCCAATTCTACCTTCAAGGTGCAATTCCTTATGATTTTGTTATTGTTTCACACTCTTCATGACCCCATTTAAAGTCTTCTCAGCAAAGATACTATAGTGGTTTGCCATTTCCCTCTCCAGTTCATTTTACAGATGAAGAAACTGAGGCAAATAGATTAAATGACTTGCATAGGGTCATACACCTAGTAAGTATCTGGGGCTGAATTAGAATTCAGGTCTTCCTGATGAAGTGACTTACTCTCTTCCCCTGTCAGGAAGAAGCCCAAATCCTGTTCCTATACAATAATGTGAAGAGTCTATTGTCAATTCCTCCATACTGTTTCCAATCTATTCAGCCTCTTTAAAGACATTTACAACAATCTTTGAGATTGCCTTGATGGGAACTTAGCTATCCCAGACTGTCTTATTACCAGAAGTTAAGACAGCCATAATGTAAACTTTCTATCAACTATAATTGCATAGACAAAGAAAGTTAGCTTTCCCAGACTATTTTGATGGACATATCTTTAGAAAGGTCTGAGACCTGGTCTGCTAGTTGCAGTCCATCTAGCTCTCTGATCTCTTTCTTGAGTTTATGCCTCAAGGCTATATTTCCCTTATAAAGGATTTTATGATGAAGATCTTTGCTAAATCCTTTTCTGGACTAAATCCACTAGGAGATTACTCTCTTTCCCTCCTCACAATGCCTTCTCTCTCATGACATTTTTCTCCTTACTCTGGCTAACTCTAGTTAGTCTAATAATATGCTTTCCCAAACCTATATTTCAAATTTACCATTTCCTGGTATCTATTTTGTCCCTTGATTCTGATTGTAACTTCTTTACTTCTTTACTAAAAATACCTTTTACCAAAGAAAAGGGCCATTGTGAATTTGTCACATGTTTATTTTGAACTAGATATTGTTATCCCAACCCCATCACAGACTCCAGGCCCAGCACTCTGTCCTTTATAACACTTTGATGCTCTAGGTACTTTGTGATAATTTCCCTGATTTCTACTTCACTCCCTTAATCAGGCAGAACTGGTACATATTTTCCTTTTTAAATTTCTTTTTGTAGGTCCTTCATAGAATCACAGACTTTCTGAGTTGAAATTAATCTCATGGCCACCTAGTTCTACCCATATCTGGAAAAAGAACTTTTTCTACAGCAGATTAGTGGTTATTTAATCTTTGCTTGAAGACTTCCCATGAGGTGAATCTACTTCTTCCCAAAGCAACCCCCTCCATTTTGGTATTGTTTTTTGATGGTTTTCTTACATCCAGACTAAATTTCCTTCTTTGCAATCTCTATTCATTACTTGTTTTGCATTCTGTAGCCTAAATAGGTCTGATCCTTATTCCAAGTGACAACAAATAATTAGAGAGTTTTCATAGTCACTCTCCCTTTTCTTCCCTTCCAGTCTTCTCCTTTAAATTAAGTATCTTCAGTTCTATCAAAGGCCCTCATCTAGTTGAACTTGAAATTCTTCACCACCCTGGTTGTATATAATGAAAATCAATCAATTGTAATTTTATATATATCTTGTCCTCCTGCTTGACTGAAGTAGACTGTCATATTTTGATCTTTTTATACTCAGTGCATAATGGTTCCTTCAATTAACAAGCAATTAATAAATACTTTATACCAGACATTGTGCTAGGGAATTGGGAATTGAAAGATTCAAAACAAACAAGCAGAAAATTTGAAACTATTTCTGACCTCAAAAAGTTTACATTTTATTGGTCATAGAAAGAATATAATATGTTTGTTGAATGGAATGGATTGAAATGGAATCTTCTCATTTGAAAATTTAGGAAATTGAGGCCTGAAGAACAGAAGAAATTTATTCAGAGTCCTAGTTTGATTAGAAAGATTGAGCCCAATGGGAAAAAAGCCCTTTCTCTCTCAGTTCAACAGAATTCCCTTCAAATAAAATTCCTGTTTTAAAAAATTAGGCAACTGTCAGATGGAAAACTGACCAATGTACAAGATACCTTAGAAGTACAGAGGTTTAGTCTGCTGCCATTAATGTTCATGGTAGCTAATAAAGCTAGGTTTTCTGACCCAACCTCACCTCTTGCTATTCCCACCCATTCTTCTAGCATCTTTCTGCCTAGAAGACAAAGAGAATCTTACAAGAACTGAAATCCCAAGCTGTCTTCCTTCCTCCCCACCCCAACACAAGCCCCATTTTCCCTTATTGTTTTCATTCCCTGCTCTCAGCAAGAGAAACTCACTTAAAAGAAAAAGAAAAAGAAAACAATTTTGGTTGGGAGGCAGCTGCTCACAAAGGAAATTTAGTTGTCAAAATGAGGACTGGGGCTTTTCATAACGCTTACTGGAACTAACCAGAAATGCTCAACTTTGTTTTGTCTTCCCAGAGAATATCCTCTTTTATGAATCCAGAGACTCTGAGGGTGGTGAAAGAACTTTGAGCATGAAATTGTGTGACTGGAAATGATTTGTTGCTTTTGTGTTCCTGTGCCAGAGCCTTTCGAGTGATGGGCTTTGCGACAGGGATGGCAGGCTGGTGTCTAGGGGAGGGTTTCCTTGTGCCTGGTGCCTGCTCCTGTGCCACTGAGGCAAGTGTGAGTGGTAAGCAGGGCTGGGAGAAAGAAAGCCACTTCAGAGACAGTGGCGGGTGGAGTTCCCAGCGCAAAGGCTCCCAGAGGACTTTGGAGGTGGCCGATGTTGCAAGCAACCAGAGAGCTGTGGCGGCTGGTGGCTGGTGGATAAAAGCTTGCAGTCAATTTGGGAGTGTGTGAGGGGGAACGCCATAGCAGATTTTTTTTCTTTTCATTTAGAATGCCTTAAGAACTGAATTTTCTCAGGCCTTGGGTGTGAGAGAATGAGACATTTGGGCTCAAGTGCAGACGATGTGTGTGTTGACTTGATCCTTCTGAGAACCAAGTTTGGGGTTCTCTTTTATCTGAATGCCAGGGCTAATTGTTTTAGTTAGATTATGAGATCTGTATCTGTATCTTTTCTACAGCCCCTATGACTGTCTAGCATGTTCAATCCTACAGCATTGTTCACTGCAAAGCATCCCCTACATTTAGAATCTGAAATCCCTGGTTAAATGTTCCTTCTTTGTCATTTATTTCCTGTGTGGCTTTGGGCAAACCACTAATCTTTTGCCATAAGGGGTGTGCTGGAGCTAGCTTCTCAAGCAGATCTTAAAAGTTCAGTGTGAACATTAGCATCTAGGAAATCGGCAGATACTATAAAGCAGGGATTGATTTACTGTTCTATTGATTGATTAGACTTAAGAAAGAGGTGGAGAAAATGTTAATAATGTAAATCAAGTTGAAAAGTAGAGGGTGGACATAGTTCTTCCAACCCTCCTCACTCACCCACCTAAGCTAGTGTTGAATATTTATCAGTATACCCCTGTAGATGGTCCTGGGAAATGAAGGAGCTAAACTGCATGACCTTTAGCTTCTCTCTCTCTCTCCCAACTCTAATTCCATGACCTATGTGCCCAACACTGTAATATCTGTTATTGGAGATACAGAGAGGTGGTCTAATAGGGTGTAAGGAGTGGTAGACAGGGAGTTCCAACATTGCTACCAGTTCTACTGTGTGATTATGAACAAGTCACTTAATTTCTCTGAGTCTGAGTTTTCTTGTCTTCAGAATGAGAGTTTGTGGTCACTTCTATCTCTAATGGTCTATTATTCCAAGCATTGCTTCAAGATAGGAGAGACATTCTCCTTTGAAGTCAGTAAGAGCTTTTGTAAGTTGGACTTTACTGAAGCGGGGAAAGGAGGCCAGGCCTTTTATCACTTCTATGAACCACATTTTTCTTGGAGAGAAGATGACTATCCAAGAATTGGATTGTTTCTCTAGTGAAAATGTAGTCAAATCTAAGAAAGAAATAATTCTTTGTTTAGTGTTGTGCCTTGTATGTGGTAGAGCTGATCAATACTGTGCCTGCTGGCTGAATGGGTCTTGCCATGGAGATGAGCTTTGAAGCTTGGGCTTCTCATGCTTCAGGGTCCCTCTGTGAAAGGGAAATAACCCAAAGTACTTCAGCATATACATGGCATAAACCCATGGATTTTTGTTTGGGGCACTTTGATCTCAAATAAATTGTTCCATCAATAAAGTATAAGTAAGCTAGATATTGAAGTTGAAGACATTTTTGTGGAAAAAGTATCTCTGGAATAGTCAATGAAAATCTATCTATCCAGGAAACATATCCTCCATTATACATAATATGGAGAAGATTGAGGGATGTCTAGTGAGCACCTGGGTACCAGTGTTGCCAAGTAGTCAACAGGTTTCATCTAGAGTCTCCTAGCATTTCTTCATGAAGCCTCTCATGAAAATCTCAACATCTGTCTCCCCATACTCTTTTCTGTTTTATACCGTTGGAATCCAATAATGAAATCATGGCTTTATAATTGGAAGGGATTATACCCATCTTCTAGTTCATCTCTCTCATTTTATGCATAAAGAAACTGATATCAGAAGAGGTCAAGTGATTTGCTCACAACCACACAGTAAATATCATAGTCTAGATTCAAACCCAAGTCCTCTGATTCCAAATTCAGTTCCCACTTCCCATTGCATTGGGTCTGATATGAAGACGATATAGGAGATGGAGGGATAGAAGAAATGTCATGATCTGTCTATTTAGAGAGTGTCCAGCAATCTCCAGTGCAATTTTACTATTTTTCAATATATCTGTGGCAAGTTGGAAACCTTAGTAGAATATGTCTAAAATTTTAGGGAAAAAAATCTCCCTATTTTGAAATTTGGGAAAAAATCTGGGAGATAAATTGTGGCATTTTTGATATTTTCAAGGACTGGTCATGACATTTTTTATTGAAAATAATACTTTTTAGCCAATAATGCCAAAATATGGTCTAATCATCCTGTTACATATTTAGATGAAAACATTATTTTGGCTGAGAGACAAGAGTGAGCATATGTATTTAGTAATATACAGTGATACCATCCAGATGAGGAGCCCAATTGAATCACACTAACTGTATTTCAATCTCTAGGCTGAATTGCTATTGGTCAGTCTAACTTTATACTCATCTGTTCAATTTTTGCCTAATATTAGACTTCAAAACAGACCTTTTAATTCTACCAAGTCAGATTAAAGAACTTAGAGATAGGCTTTTGAAACAATTGGGTTCTTAAATTTGTGTTCCCTCCCTAAAGGCAGGAAACAAGATGGGTGTAACCTTGTGGGACTGGCACTTGGATCTCTTGGACTCTAAAGAAAAGCAGAATAAAATTTAGAAAGACTGTATGTTGTGTTGCTTTTTCAAAGTTGATGCACATTGGCCAACAAGTAAGGGAAGCAGGCGGTTTCTGCATAGTCCAGTATAGAGTAAATGTGGTCAATGTCCATTAGCACCAATCAATCCAAGGCCTGGATGACTCACTTAAGTCTTCCATCTGACTTCCCTTCCCTTTCCTTTTCATATTATTTGAGTCCCAGTCAACTGAGAGGCAGCAGGTGTTTATTTTAGGCCGGTTCAACTTCAATTCAGTTTTTGGCCAAATGGAATGATCTCCAAATGCCTCTGTTGAACACTCATGTCTTAATACACTGGGATCTTTGTTGCACAGTATCCATTTTATTTTCTGGCTTCATCTCATTTCTGTTTTAAGATTATTCAGCTTCTTGGTAGAAAAAATTCTTTTCCACTTGCCACTGGCTGTGAAGTGCCTTTTGGAGTGGTTCAGATCTTTTGTGTTGGGATTAATTAACTAATTGCTGATGTCTTGAGGCTAAATTGCATGTTTGCATGTCAGGATGCTATACATAATTAACAAGCCCACTCAATAAGGCAACTGGCATTATGAACATGGGTTATGACAGTTGGGGCAAATGTGAATTGGAGGGACTACTTTCATTAAATTATTCATAGGTCATTTGTTTTTCCTGTGTCAGTTATTGTCTTTAAGAGAATACATGGATAAGGGAAACTTTGGGAATAGACCAGTTGAAGCTCTGAAACCAGGGCTCCTAGCATAAAACGCAATATTCAGATAATGCTGACTCTTTCCTTTATATTTATATTCTTCATCTTGTTGGGCAAGTTTTGAAAAAAAAAGAAAAGGGGTTGGGAGGAATGAAAGAAGGAAGAAAGGAGGGAAGAAAGGAGAAAAAAGAATAAAGGGAAGAAAGAGGGGGAAGAAAGAAGGAAGAAGAGAAGGAAGGATGGATGGATGGATGGAAGAAAGAAAGAAAGAAACTAAGGAAGGAAGAAAATATGGAGGGAAGGGATATTTATCATTAAAACAGGTAAGCTATATAATCATAAATTTAGAGATCCAGGGGATCTTAGAAGCCATCTAATCCAATTCTGTCATTTTGAAGATGAATAAACTAAAGCTCATAAAGATTAATGTACTTTCTCAAGGACATGCAGGTGAGAAGTGGCAGAGGTAGGAGTAGAATTCAGCTTCTTTGATTTCATATCCAAGGCTCTTTTCATTGAGCCAATTGTCTCCTATTGAGGTAAAAATTGAAAACAAAACTCTGATTTTGGACTGAGTTTAAATTATGATTCAATTCACTTACTGTTCTTGGGCTTCAGTTTCCTACAATGTAAAATAAGAGGGTTGGATTATAAAACTTTTAAAGTATCCTTTATCTCTAGACCTATTATCAATCCTGTGATTCCCTTGCTACTCACTAGTTTTCTTGGGACCTTGAAAAAATACTCACCATCTTTGGATGCTTTGGAGCTTAGTTTCTTCCTCTGTAATGTGAGGGAGTGAACAAGAGGGCCTCTGAGATCCCTTAATACCAATAGATAAGAGCAGACCACTGTTTAAGAAGTTCCTGGCCCCTTCCAGTGCTTATAATTCACTTCACATGCATTTATTATTGATGTGGGTCACTTTCAGATCCTTCAGCACCCAGGCCTGTCTCCTACATTAAAACCAGCTGTTCTTTAAGAAATGGGGGTTATAACAGCTCTTTTTGTGGTAACAAAGAATTGGAAAGTAAATGGATGCCTATCAAGTGGGGCATAACTGAATAAGTGATGGTATATGAAAGTAATGGAATATTATTGTTTTATAAAAATGATGAACAAGATGATTTTAGAAAGGCCTGGAAAGATTTACATGAACTGATGCTGAGTGAAACAAGCAGAGAACCAGGAATACATTGTACACAGTATAACTAACACAAGATTATATGATGATCAACTTTGACAGACTTGGTTCTTTTCAGCAGTTCAGCGATTCAAGACAATCCCAATAAACTTTGAATGGAAAATGCCATCTACATCCAAAGAGAGAACTATGGAGAATGAATGTAAATCAACACATGCCATATTCACTTATTTTTTTTGTTTTGTTTTTTTTCTCTCCCATGGTTGTTCCCTTTTGTTCTGATTTTTCTCACCCAACATGATTCATAAAGAAATGTGTTTTTTAAAAAATAAATGTATGTGTATAACCAGAAAAAAAAAAAACAATTTTAAAAAGTTAAGTTAAGTTAAGTTAAGTTAAGTTAAAAAGTTAAGTTAAAAAAAAAAAAAAGAAAGAAAGAACTGGGAGCTACTTACTTGGGAGTAGATGTAAGATAAAACAAACTTGGATGGATTTATCATTACATCAGTGTGGATACTGACTACCAGTTTTCAGCCTCTTCAATCCATCTTGTCCTATGAAGAAACAAAAGTTCTCTTCTAAGGCCTCTTGGTGGTCTGGAGGTGCCCGGGGACTTCATAGCCCATCCTAAACAGAGTTCAAACTCTTGCAGGTCATGTCAAGCATTAAGGACTTCAGTTATAGGCTGAATATATAGGTTTATGTATCTACTAGAAGCAGTCTAGATAGGGAGAGGGAAGTTTATCACAAGAAGCTTGGCCATTAGTGGATGTATGTTTGGCTATGGCCATCTATGAAGACACACATGCAAATCACTAGAAGGTTATGTGCTTCTTATTTATGATGCAGTGGGCAAATATTCTGCATTTGAGGTCAGGAAGTCCTGAGTTTGAATCCTTGCTAGCTCTATGACCCTAGGCAAGCAAGTCCCATAACCTGTTTTAACCTCCTTGTTCTCATCTATAAAATAGAGATAATAATAGCACATATTCGTCCCTCCCATTAGGGTTGTTATGTAGAACAAATTAAATAATATGTGTAACATGCATTTTAAACCTTAAAATGATATGATAAATGTTTTTGTTTAGTTCTTTCAGTCATAACTGACACTTCATGACCCCAGATGGGGGTTTTCTTGTAAAGATATTGGGGTAGTCTGTCATTTCCTTTTCCAGCTCATTTTGAGGATGAGGAAACTGAGGCAAACAAGTTTAAATTGCTTGCCCCAAGTCATACACCTAGTAAGTGTCTCATGCTGAATGTGAACTTGGGTCTTCCTGACTCCAAGCCCAGTGCTCTACCCACTGCATCACCTAGCTGATATATTTAAAAATACTAGTGATTATTATTATTGTTATCATTGTTGTTGTTATTATTATTCAAGTTATAAGTATATTGGAAAACTTAAAAGGAAGTGTTAAAAAATTAAAAGGGGAAGGAGTCAAGGAAGACTTTATGGAGAAGGTAGAATCTGAGCTAGAACTCTAAGAAAAAGCAAAGGTTGGAGGATGAAGTTTTGAAAGCATTCTAGGCATGGAGGTGTTGGCGGGGGCTGATATACAAAAGCTCAGAGATGAGAGCAGTCAAGGAAAAGTTGAAGAATAATAAATAATTTGACTAGGAATGCCATGTCTGTTCTCTGTGTTCATTGGGGATAGAAGATCTACTGGATAAATGCCCCAGGAAAAAAAATCACTAAGGATAGAAATATTGAGGATATAAAGCTCTGTTCTATGTGGGTGCCTCACTTTTGTTCCTGATGAGTGTATATCTGGAATTGGGCAAGGCAGATAAATCTAATGGGAAGTAACATAAGAAGCAAATCAACTTCAATGAGAAATGGTGGAATTATTTTTTCAGCTGCATGTCTAGGTACTATTCAAAGGGAAAGATGTGTATTGAGAAATAGAGTCATCGGGTTATTTGGTCTCTGTGTCTCTGGAACCGTGTGTTGTAGCTGTTGGCTAGCTGTCTGGCAGATATAAACATTTAAAAGTGGATATAGTTTGGCACATATTCATTATGTAAATAACTGTCAACTCTTTCATTTTGAAAAGGGCTGCTTCCTGTGTGCTTTGTATAAGTTTAGAAAATGAATATTGGCCATGTACGTGGAAGACCTTGTCAACTCAGATCATTAGAGCTTGGCGGTTAAAAAAAACCTCTCAGATTTGAATGTTTAGAGCCTGGATGAGGTTTCAAAGCTGTGACTGAAAGTGGGTGAACAAGGATGAAGAACGAAAGTCAATGTGCCTATTATCCATCTCCCTTATAGTAAATGCCTTTGAAGAGAAGCTGGGCATAGTGGATAGTCAAGTGCCTTCCAAGTCAGGTAAGTCAGGTTTAAATCCTTCCTCTGACATATATATAGGCTTTGTGTCCTAGATAAATGATTTATTTAATGTTTCAATGCCACATGCAAGACTTTAATTTGCAGAATAGATTATAGCCTTCATAGGTAGAAGGAGTTTCCACACAAGTAATTTCCTTCTACCAATGAATTCAGAAGTCAGGCCCTGAGTCATCTACTACTACCAAAAAAAAAGAGAGAAATTTTGAGTATATATACTTAGATGCATATATTTACTCATCAAACATTTTTTAATGCTTACTCTGTGTATAGAAGGGCAGTGAGGTGGCACAATAGATAGAAAATAGAACCTGGAATCAGGAATACCTGAGTTCAAATCCATTCTCAGACACTACCTGTGTAACACTGGGCAAGACACTTACCCTTGTTTGCCTCAGTTTCCTCATCTGTAAAATGATTTTGGAAAGGAAATAGCAAACCAATCCTTTGTCAAGAACATGTCACAAAGGATTATACATGACTGAAACTAATGAACAGCAAAAGTATGTTTAAAGCACTCATTCTGGGCTTTGGAACACAAAGATCGTTAATTAGAAGGTTATCTCAGAAGGTGGTGCAGTGGATAGAGCACCAACCCTGAAGTCAGGAGGACCTGAGTTCAAATTTAACCTCAGACAACAACACTTCCTAGCTGTGTAACCCTGGGCAAGTCAATTAATCCTAATTGCCTCAGCAAAAACAAACAAATAAAAAAACAAGAATTCAGCTGGGGAAGAAGAGGAGCAAAGCCTTTTGCATAATTGCAGGTACAAAGATCTGAAAGTAGGAGGTATCAATATGTACTTCTAAGATAAACAAAGTTTGGTTAGATTATAAAGAGGAGGAATATGAACATACTGGAAATTAATAAAAGATTAGAAAGATAGACAAGTTGCCTGCTTGTGAAGGGCCTTAAATGCTAGACAAAATTTAGCCAAATGAATTTTTTAAAGTTAAAAGTTCTAAAGCATCTCTGTCACCTACTAAAGAGATCATCATCCTGTTCCTTTCTCCTTCAATCTGAATTGTAGCAGTATTTTGTTAAGATACAACATTAAAGTAGCAGATTCAGCTGCTTGTCATGGGGTAGATTTGGCTAAATTTGTTCCATTCTCAGTTTGGCCAACTATACCTAAGCCTGTTTGTTCTGTGTGTAATTTCCTTAAGTAATACTGGAAACCCCCCTCCTCCACCTCAAAAAACACCAGCACCAAAAAAAAAAACAAAAAAAACAAAAAAAAACAAACAAACAAGTAGTGTTCTCTCCAGATCTGTGGAGAAGGGAAAAAACACACCATCATTTCTACAATGTCTACAATGACATCTGACTGTCATGATGGAATTATCTCCTACCATTAGACTAAGTAAACTATGCTTATACTATTAAAGCCCTAGAACTCCAGAATGTTAGAATCACAGGTCTTTTGCAGATCTAAAAATTCATCTCATCAAACATTTCTTAGATGAATTTGGCCACAGAAAACCTTAGGATTTGAAATATATAAATGGTGGTTTTTAAAGGGCTCAGAGCAGGTAGAGGTAAATGTTGAAGAGAAACAGAGTTGATTAAATCTGTTTTATCAAAAAAAAAAAAAAAAAAAAAGCCAAGCAAGTATTTTCAATACATATAATTTCCACATTCAGTACTTTTGAAAGAAAACTATTATCAGAATTAAAACATTTTCATGGAACCCCTATTCATATCATGTACTACATAATGCAATAAAATTTAGAGTGGATTAGACTGGTAGGCTTTAAAGTCTCATCTGATGTTAACATTCTATATGTATTCTATATTCTATGTTCCTTTCCAGCTCCAACATTCTGCATTCTAGAATCTTCAACTGTGACATTCTATATTCTAATGGACTTTCTCGCTCTGATTAGGGCTAGCTTCCTTGTTTGAGCAGCAGCTCATGTTTCTGTAGCATATTGAGGTTTATAAAGCATTTTCTTTTTTTATTGAAGCTTTTTATTTTCAAAACAAATGCAAAGATAAATTTTTCAACATTGACCCTTGCAAAACCTTGTGTTCCAATTTCCCCCCTCTTTTCCCCACCTCTTCCCCTAGATGGCAAGTAATCTAATATATGCTAAACATGGTAAAATATATGTAAATACAATATAAGCATACATATTTATACAATTATCTTGCTGCACAAGAAAAATCAGATCAAAAAAGGAAAAAAATGAGAAAAAAATAAAATTCAAGCAAATTACAACAAAAGAAGTGAAAATGCTATGTTGTGATTCACACTCAGTTCCCATAGTCCTCTCTCTGGGGGTAGATGGCTCTCATCACAAGCTTATTGGAATTGTCCTGAATCATCTCATTATTGAGAAGAGCCATGTCCATCAGAATTGATTATCATATAGTCTTATTGTTGTCATATAATGATTTCCTGGTGCTGCTCTTTTCACTCAGCATCAGTTCATGTAAGTCTCTTCAGGCCTCTCTGAAATCATCCTGCTGGTCATTTCTTATAGAACAATAATATTCCATAACATTCATATACCATAACTTACTCAGCCATTCTCCAACTGATGGGCATCCACTCACTTTTCAGTTTCTTGCCACTACAAAAGGAACTGCCACAAATATTTTTTGCACACATGAGTCCCTTTCCTTCCTTTAAAGCATTTTTTCCCACAATAACCCTATGTAGCAAGTAGTGCAAATATGGTTATCATCCCCATTTTATAGATTAGGAAACTGAGGTTCAAACAGTGAAACTATTTGGCCATATTTACACAGCTAGTTAAGTCCCAAGAACAGGCTTCAAATATGAGTCCAAAGTCAGCATTCTTTCCACTGCAGTGCTGGAACTTCTTTAGGCACAAAGAACTCCCATTTTGGGCAGAGAAATATCAAGCTGTTCATCTGTGATGCTTTCAATACACCAGCTTTACCAAAATACACAGGTCCTGTTTAACAATATGGTTTAAATGAGGTTGAATCCCAACTGGCATTGTTTACATTTCTGGCAGAATATTTTGGTCACATAACCAGGTGCACATGGATTCTTGGTAACAATCACAAATTCTAAGTGGGCATGAAAACCCACCATATGGTTGGCTGAGGATGGATAGCCTTTATGGTATACATTTAGTCATCAGTGTTTACATTCTATTTTGTATTGAAATCTCATCAAAATAAAAACCAAACCAGTTGCTACAAAGTCTTCTCTGATTTGTGAGATGTTCATTAAACGTTACTTAGTGTCAGAAAGGCTATGAAATAATTGAAGAATCGGTGCTCAAGTCTGTCCAGTGCAGGCAAAATCAATATCCTCTATTGGCAAGGAAGGAGTTAGATAGGAACCCAATCCCTGTCAATGTAACCCAGGGACCTCTTTGAAGTAATACAATTTGACTCATGCTAATTTGTGAGCCTAAGTAATGAACTCATAGTCAGCTGGTAAATATGGTTTGAAATATGGCTTTTCAAAACAGCTTTTCTTTAGACATAAATGCTGTATTAACTCTCTCTTGACAATAAATGTAAGTGAGACTGGCACTATGATCTCCAAAAGCATGAATTTTTAGCTTCTGCAATATTGTTGCTAATTCTTTGCCTTGAAATTGTGCCCACCGAAAAAAGCAACATAACATTAAATGCTGGTTTATTGTGAAATTAATGACAACTTTTTTTGTCTTTTGGGGAGTCACTGGTATTTTTCGGATTGTTGCTCAATAGTTCCAATTATATCTGACAGTATGAACTCAGTTGGAACTTTCTTGGCAAAGATACAGGAGGTATTTGCCATTTCCTTTTTCAGCTCATTTTATAGATGAGGAAACTGAGGCAAAAGGGGTTCACCCAGCTAGTATCTGGTGGTCTGATTTGAATTCAGATCTTCCTGATTCCAGGCAGGTTCTCTATTCACTGAGCTACCCTGCTTCTCCTATATCTATATTCCCAGATCCCTCTTAAAGTTAAATACATTTTGTCTTCTAAGGGTCCTTCTAGTTCAGATAGTTCTTTCAATAGTTCTCTCTTGTGGACTTGCTAATGCTTATATCACCATTTAGCAGATTCTTAAAGAATGTGAAATGTCAGATGGGGGAATTTTGTTCTACCAACTCTTTTCAGTTGGTGACACTCCAGTGAATTGGTTGGGAATAGGTGGGGCAGTGTTTGGGAAGAGGAAGGTTTTTTTTCTCCTAACCTTCCCATCTGTCCAATCCCCATCCTCTGCACCCCCACCAAATAAACATCAGCAGTCATTGCTTCCTCTCCACCAAGAATCTAACCAATTCCGATCTTTTGCTGTATATGAATAGACAAAAGAGGGATAAGGAAATCCTGTGTGCTGTGAAAGTTAAGATGTTTTCAGTGACATAATGCTTCAGAACATAACCATCCTAAGGGAAAGAGAAAAGCAATTTGGGTTCATTCCCTCAGACTTGGCATGTAATTTATAAACTATAGCATCTCCACATAATATATGTTGTTCCACAATTTTCCTTAGTTGAATTAGACTCAAACTATTATATTACTCAACTATTTCACTGGGGGTCTATTTAATGCTTAAGATAGATAATTTTGCTTGTCCTAAAAGACTTCATTATTAGTTGGGTTTAAAATGTCATGTATTTCTGACCTGAGGAACAGGAAGTCAATATCTTTGGCTGCTAAGTAGTTAAAATGTACTTACACAGAAGGGTAGGACCTTCAGTGATTGCCTCTGAAAAAGATGTTATTTTCACTGTGTGTGTGTGTGTGTGTGTGTGTGTGTGTGTTCTCAGTGCATGTGTGTATATATGTATATATTCATATATATTTATATGTGTATATGGTTCCTCATTTTTATTGTCGAACTTCATCTGGTGCAAAGGTTTCAACTAAAGAGGTAATTTAGAGTATTGTGGCATTTCCTTTCTTAATTAATCCCAACTGTTGCCTTCGTAGGACAGAAAGCATCCGTATTTGATGAGGACATTATGGCTTCATCACTGTGGCGATGGGCTCTTCCTGCCGAGTCTGTAAACACCAGACAAGCCACAGAGTTCAGGAAGGCTTCGTGTTCTGGTTTGAATTAGGCCCCAGACTCGGGGAGCACCCAGCTGTGCCTTCCTGTAACGTCTGTCAGTCTTCCAAAGCTTGTTAACATGCTAATATAAAAGGAAATAGGACGGACTTCAAGGAATTTACAACTGGTCTTAAACTTCAAAGACCAAAGCTACATCTATTCAATACACACACAAAACCAATCCGTGTCCTCCCCTACTCTTCGTCAACCCCCCAAAAAAATCTAATAAAAGTACTGTTAGCATACCAACGACAGATCTGTATGTTTTGTATATTATAGCCATAATCTATGATGTCACATACCCAGTTGCAACACCAAGTTTTTGTGCATTGTGAAATAGGGTGCAAAATCAGTCTGACTGATGGAAGACAAGATAAATATTTCTCCAGCCCTTGGGAGTAAGCTATTGACCCCGACTTTTCTTTCTTTCTTTCTTTTTAAGAACAGCAAAGCTATGCTTTAAGCCTCTTTCTAGAGGTGGGTTGGGTAGGATGGGTGGACCTGAGTACCTTTGCCTGTCCTGTTGCCCTGCCAACATGACATCCTGCTTCTTCAGACAAGGTGGAACACATTCTATTGATTCTGCTGAAGGGGGATTGCAGGGAAGGCAAATGGGAGAGGCCAGGACACGAATGGTGATTCATTTTCTGAGTCGGTCTCTTGGTGATTTTCACAACAAATATAAAACCGTATCTCTTTCTCTCTCTCTTTTTTTAAAGGTATAATCAGGGAGGGAGAATATCAGCTAAAACCATCTTTATCTCAGCTGGGTTGGGTGTGGATACCAAAGCCCAGTTAAAAGGCTCTCATTAACCTCCTATTAACATTCTCAAGTTGGAATGTGAATAATTCAAAGGAAGGAAAATGAAAGTCCCCATTCATAACGTGTTTAATAGTTTTTGCTCTGGACTCATTCATTCAAAAAGCTTTAATGAATGCAGACTCTGGATGTGCATAGTACTATGCTCTGGCTCTCCTGCATCACTGGAATACTTGCTTCCACTTGATCTCTGGTTGTTCACATGTGTACATGAAAGAACAGGTCTCCTCTGTTGGCATAGCAAAGGGTTTATTCTTCAGTGGTAGGGGTGCTATCATTTGATTTAACACCTTCTGTGTTACTAACAAAGTTACTTATTTCATTCATTCATTCATTTATTCATTCATCTATTTAAGCATTTATTTTGTTGAAACTACACTGGAGTAGACTGGCCTTAGAAATATCCTCTAGTGTTTCCCTTATGAATCTCTTTTATCTTCTTAAATAGATTGTAAGGTACATTGTGTATGCATATGTCAAAATGACATGGTGTGATGGAAAGAATAAATGGAAATGGTTTCTGGTCAGGACTTTGATCCTTAACAGTGATCTTCCTCTCAAGTTTCCTCCTCTATAAAAGTAGAAGATTGAATTAGGTGGTCTTTTTAAGATCTCTTCCAGGTCAGACATTCTATGTCCTAAGGTCCTTTTTAGATCTGATAGACTATATCAACTTACCTCTCATTTGCATGTTGTCTCCCTTATTAAGATTATAAACTTCTTGAGGGCAGGGACTGTCTTTTGCCTCTTTATATCCCTAGTGCTTAGTACACAGTACTTGGCATAAAATAGCACCTGGCATAAATGTTGATTGACTGATTGATTGATGATATGTTCTATGTCCTAAGGTCCTGTTTAATTCTGACATTCTGTGTTCTAGCATTCATTTCAGCCCTGATATATTGTTGTCTAAAATTCTTTCCAGCTCTGACATTCTGTGTTTTCTATCCTAAAACTCCTTCCAGTTCCAATATTCTATTTTCTAAAGCTTCTCTAGCTTTAGCACTCTCTTTATATATTGCAGGTTTTTGTCTGCCTCTAGCATTTTACATTCTAAAGTTCCATCCAACACTGCTTTCTTTCATTCTATCAATTAATTAAGAATAAGCAGGAAAAGCTAGTCTGGGTTACAATTCTAAAATTAGGATCAAGGTATGAAAACTCTGACTTGTCCTTTTTGCCTCTAAGGAAGGTTGCCTTTGACTTTTGGAAGAGCCACATAAGTCCCTCCCTGCTATTCTAGAGTGACTCAGGTGTTTGGTGAGGATTTAGCGTAGGAAGATATTTTGCCTCTTGTTATGTGCATCCAAAACCATACCTGTGCAAAGCACAGAACATTTTAGTTCTTTTAGGTCAGCCAGGGATCATTTATTTGGTCAAACTGTGGACCAAGGATCCAGAAACATAAGTGTTCCCTTCAATTTGTTGGGAGTCACATCAACAGGGCCCTGTATTAGCCTACGTATGTTTCATTCTAAATGGAAAAATGACAAAGCCTCTTATAAACTGAGCTGTTATTCACACTGTTCTTTCTCTGACAGGCTGTTAGAGAAGTTGGGAGAATAGGTGCTACTGTTATACTTTTGTTATTCGGTGCTAATTAGAACAAACCTAAGCAGCAGAATTAGAAATGGTTTCCAAAGAGGATTTATTGTTTGAATGGGAATGAAACAAACTCATAATATAATCCCACTGAAAGGACCCTAGAATTAAAGGTGAGACATTTCATGTCAGATTTTATATTATGTTTTCTAAAAAGGTAAATGCAATGAAACCACTGGTATGACTATCTTAAAAACATGGAAGAAAAGAGAAGCCAGAGTATGCAGAGTTTTTTGGTTATTATTTGTGCCTATTAAAGGACTGGAAAGTAAACACATATTACCTTTTCTGTGGCTATACGCTTGTGACAAAGACAATATATGAGAAATGCCTGGGAATGTCTAAAGCTGATTTTTGATTAATTAGACCATGTGTCTAATTGCATCCAAAGAATTGACTTTAAGAGGTAGTGGAGGGAATGGTACCTTTACTTTCCCAACTAGATTGTGAGCTTCTCAGGGTAGGGACAGTGTCTTTACAGCCCCCAGGATATCTGATGGGCTATGTACTTAACAAAGTAAATGCTTAGGTCATATGTACATGGAAGCTTGCTGTCTGTCTTTCTCATTCTTTCCAATCTCTCTCTTTCGTATATTTACATATATATATATGCATATGTACAAATGTGTATGGGAATATGAGTATGTGGGCTTATGTATATATAGAGAGACAATGAGATGGTACAGTGGACAGACTGGGAGTCAGGAAGACCTGAATTTGAAGCCTGCTTTGGCTAGGTGATGCTTAGTAAGTCACTTCATTTCCAGTCGCATCCCAGTTTTCTTAACTGTTAAATGGGTTAATAATATACCTACTTCCCAGGACTTTTAAGACTTGTAAAGATAATTAAATGAGATAATATATATAAAGACTTTGCAAAGCATAAAGCACTGTATAAATGTTAGATGTTATTATATATGTCTATATGTATTTATTAATGTAGCATTGAGGACCACAGAAAAGCACTTTGTTAGATGTAGGTGATTGACAGTCTACTTTCTTGTCGCTAGTTTTCCCCCAGCCCAATCTTGGCTAAACTAAGAGGATTCATCTTTCAAGACTGCCACCGAACTCTCCCAGATGTTGATCTTTCTCTCCCAGAATAAGTCAGCCCCTTTTGGACAAATGTGAGGTTAGGGCTGGGAGTCTAAGGATAGGGATTCTAAATCAGAATCCAGCCCAGATTGTGTGGAGGCCCATTTTCTTCTTAATTCTCAATTATCCAACTATTTTTCTTTCCAAAAAAAAAAAAATTACTCTTTAGAATTATGTTAATAAAATGTTCCCCAGTCCCTGTTTGCAAAGAGACTGGCTCTGTAGTATAATTCTTAGTAGGCTGCTAAGATGGGAGTGGGATGAAAAGGGAGATAATGGGGAAGATAATGGGGACAAGGAGAGAGGGGGGACTATATTTCTGCAATCTGATCAGAGATCTGTTAAAGTCCTTAGCTTAAAAAGGCCAAGATCTCCCACTGCATCCAGGACCATCTCTAGTGATCCTGCCCTATTTCTTGCTACCGGACCCAAATAGTTCTGTAGGGTATTTGCTTGGATCTTTCACTGCGTAAGAAGCCTTCTGACATATGTGTGTGTGTGTTTAGCACAGTGATTTAGCATTATACTAACATTTAACACACTGCCTGGCACATATTAAGAGCTTATTAAATGCCTCTTGACTTGTTGACTTTTAACATGCTAGTAATCTGGAGCATGACTGAGTGACCTTTGTACTGATGGTAATTATTCATGTTATTATTTTAGGAACAAGACTTTCTGGGCCTCAGTTTCTTAATTGATAAAATGAGAGGGTTGGATTAATTGATCTCTTTTATTTCTAGCATTGTCTGATTCCTTTTATATGTATACAAGGACTCTATATGTAAACATCTTGTCAATCAACTAATTTCTAAGTATATACTGAATTCAGTTGAAAGCAGCAAGCATTCATTAAGAACCCATCCTTCTAAAAGAATTGTTAAGTCCTGTTCAGGTCTGCATGACTCCATTTGGGGTTTTATTGAAAAAGATACTGGAGTGGTTTGCCATTTCCTTCTCCAGCTCATTTTATAGATGAGTAAATTGAGGCAAATGGGATTAAGTGTCTTGCCCAGAATCACATGCTAGTATGTGTTAAGCCAGATTTGAACTCAGAAAGATGAATCTTCCTAACTCTAGGCCTGGCATTCTGTCCACTACATCACTTAGCTGCCCCTTTTCATTAGTAAGCATCTGGAATTATGGTTGGTCATAATGCTGACCAGAGTCTGAATTATTAATTCAAAACTGATGGAGCTTAGCTCCAGGTGGGTGGCTCTAGCCCTACCATGTGAAGATAAATGACTTTCTTTACTTTGGGTTGGTTCCAAGCATTTGAGATGCAATGGGACACAGAGGTAGCCTTTTCTGACTCAAAAATGATGGCCCAGGCTTTTCTGGTTCTTTGCCAATGATGCTTCTCAGTGGAGTTTTTGCCTTGTTCCTACAGGTAACCCATTTCCAAGGTCTGTGCAATAGGGCCATGATTCAATGTTCTCAGGAGCCAGGAGAAAATACGTAAATAGGAAAAGTATCTGAACAAGATCAGGTAAGACTGGAGAATAAGTACCAGATGCCAAGATACCATCTCCCACAGTGTAGCAGAAGGCTTGCCAAGGAGACTATACCAACCAGCCAAAAAGATGGAAGAATGATTGTTAGAGGTGTGATTATAGGTTGGGGTGAGGGTGGGGGCTGTTTATCCGTTAGGCAACTTGTTTGAGTCTTATCTGAATTAATCATTTGAATACAGGGGAGACAAGAAATAAATCCACTATTGGTTCCAGCAGCCACAAAAAAAAGAAGGTGGGAGGATAGTGAGCCCAACTGAGTTGAGCCAATCCAAGGGTAAGGGGAGATTTGTAATAGCAACTTTAGCATGTGGTAATTCAAGACAAATATTTCTTTGAGATTTTTTTCTCACCCTCTCTGTGAGGTAAGAAAGAATTCTTTAGGTTATTTTCTGTCCATTTGCCTAATTCTTCTTAGGTACACTGAATTTTCACTAATATCTCTACTTCAAACATACAATTTAGTATCCTAGGGGACAAATTGTTGTCTGCCAAATCTATATCTAGCCCTTTGGAATAATAAAAGTCAACGAGGGAAAGATCTTTTAAGATCATTTAGTTTTATTTTTCCATATTATAGATGAATGAGACGGAGGCAGCTAGGTGACTCAATGGTTAGAGCACTGACCCTGGAATCAGGAAGACCTGAGTTCAAATCTGGACTCACTGTAACAAGCTATGTGATCCTAGGCAAGTTACTTAATCCCAATTGCTTTAAAAAAAAAAAAAAAAAGAGAGAGAGAGAGAGAGAATAGATGAATGAGACTGAAGCCTAGAGAAATTAATTTGCTTACGAAGCTCCATGATATAATGGATACTATGCTGGACTTGACATTAAGAAAAGCTGAGTTAAATTCTGTCTTTGATGATTATTATCCATGTGACTTTAGGCAAACCATTCAACTTCTTGGAACCTCAGTTTTCTTATCTGGCATATGAGCCTCTGAAGTCCCTTCTAATTTCATCTTCTATAAAATGGGGGTGATAGTTTCACCTAGTTCACAAGACTGCTGTAAGGATCAAATAATGTATGGAAATGGATTTAGCTATAAAAATAACATAATATTATCAGACCCTGGAATAGCACAAATTATATAATAATGACTAGCATACATAGTGATTTAAGTTTTTTTAAGCACTTGGCAAATGTTATGTCATTTTATCCTTGCAACAACCCTGGAAAGTAGGTACTATTATTTTCTCTATTTTGCAGCTGAGAGGTCACAGGATTTAGACCTGGGTTCTCTACTTTCAAATTCATTAGTATTACCTTTATGCCATGCCACCTGATAGTATAATATCCTCAGGCTAGATCTGATGGGTATAGATTCATGAGAAGACATGAGAAGAACATTCTATGCATGGAAAACTGTAAGAGCAAATGCATGGAGGTAGGGTTAAGAATATATTGATATGAGGAGAAGAATTGACTATTATTAAAGAATGTATATTAGGAAAAATAGTTCAAAAAGTTGGAATATTGGTTCTATCTAAGCCTTGAAGGTAGCTAGAGGAGATTGGATTCCATGAAATAGTAGAAAATCCAGACAGTGATGGGAACCAGTGACATGAACACTATATCTCATTTTATAGAAAATCTACAATTATTCCTGAGGTCATAGTCATAGATATAGAGCTGGAAGGTACAATCATTTGCCCAATACCCTCATTCTCCAAATGAGTAAACAAACTCAGGGAAGTTTTGACTTGTCCCAAATCACACCAATAGAATTAGAGACAGAATTTGAACTCAAACTTCATGTTCTTTTCACTATATCATGCCAGTCTTTACTTTGACTGTAGCATTCCTTTTCTCAGCTCCCAACTGAAAAGTGAAATGAAGGCTATACCTGGAACTTTGGAAATACAGCAGGGAAACAAGATGAAGGGAATGGAAACTGGAGAGACTATTCTCAAGTTAAGACTGAGACTGATCCTTTCAGTAGGTGAGCAATTAGAGGAGAGAACTCTAGCCTCATTGTGCAATCCAAATTGTAGAGGGGGAAAGAGAGAGGGAATTTTGGCATTCAACTATTTCCCAGAGCCCCCCTCCCTCTCTAAACCAAAGAAACTTGGCAAATAAAAGATAGCAAGGAGCCAGGACTGTGTTTGAAGGAAACTGAAGGGCTAGGTGAGGTTTTGGAGACCTTCTACATCAGAACCAGGCTCTGCCTTTGGCTCCCCACTCATCTGGGGATCATGGACATCTCCTCCCTGGAATGACTTTTTCCTACAGAAATTTGGGGACTCCATACCTTGACCTAACAGCCTGAACCTCCCATCTTTGCTAACTCTGTGCATGGTACTTGGGTCCAAGTTCTTCATAAACATTTTCTTTCTCCTTCTTTGCATGCAGGTTGATGGAGGCAGAGAGCTGAGGCATTAAAGACAGTATTTTGGCTGGTGCTGCTCCTGTTTGCCAGCTGTTCTGTTAGAAAGGGACAGACGAGTTGGGAAAAAGCACAGTGTATAATTCTGTAAATTACCCACCCCCCTTTTTTTTTTTTTTTTAAATTTGCTGCCTTAAGGAGCACCTGTTTTAGTTGCTAGTGAAACACTCTTAGGTGTCAGTTCTTTGGGATGTGAGATTAGCCTCAGGGGGTTATGTGTAAGCACTCTGTTACCCTGGAAGTTCTTTCGATTTTACTGCCTTGAGATCTCTCCAGCTGTGTGTAAAGGGTCATAGCGACTAATGGCAAGTTTACAGCACTGAATCAGAAATACAGAAAAATCTTTTAGGCCTGTTAGGAGCCTTATATTGACTGCAAACTTTTTTTTTTTTTTTTTTTTTGGAGAGGAAATATCCCAGTTTCCATTTCTATCAGCATAGTTTTAGCATTCAGAGTAAGATTATTTGGACTGAAAGGGATAACAACAGGTCATTTAACTCATGCTATACAAGTGACTCATCCAATATCCAACAGGTGATAATATAGACAAAGTGCTTTGCAAAACTCAAACCATCATATAAATGTCAGCCATTATTATTATTACTATTATTTTCCCAGACAGAGAAGAATCTGCCCAGATTTTTAAAGCCCTCAAGGAAAATTGATTTCACAGCTTCTCTTACTATCAAATTTCAGTGTTTGACAGCCTACTCTGTCAGAGAATAATCTTTCAGTCTGTCTTCAGGAAAGCAGGTGATCATCACTACCATACACTTTATTGATATGAAGTCTATTATTAAAGTCATGCCTTAGCTCCAATTCCTATTTATTTATATATAGGCAGGCACTAATATCCATTTACCTCCAATCCAGGCATTGGATTCTCACTGGAATCTCAAACACAAAAGTCAATGTATCTCATTCTTCTTTTGAATGTTATAAGCATTTTTATTTTATTTATTTAGTGACAACAAGGGAGGCAGTAAATGGATTGTAGGCTTCAGGGTCAGGAAAACTCAGAGTTTAAATCCCATCCCTGATACTAAATCATATGATCTCTCTGTCCTTACTTTCCTAATCTGTAAATTAGAGATAATAAGATTATGAATTCATTGTGGTTCAAAAACCTTAAAGCTACATAAATTCGGTGATTACAAATGCAAGTAGAGGAGTCTGATTGTAATGCAATATTGTTTGATTCAGAGGCATCAGTGGTTGTCCTGTTGTTCCTCCTTTGTTTTTAAAGAGGACCAGTGACATCATGGGGTGATGTCTTGACTTGCCTGTGAATTGGATTTAAGTAAATCGGAGTTGTGCAAAATCATCATCCTCACTCTCTGTGCCCCAGTCATCCAAGTCCAATGGCAGGACAAAAGTCAAGACAATTGCTGGCTCTGGCCCAAGATGCAATAGATGATTTGGAGAGCTTTGATGTCAGGCCAAGTTCTAAGGCCTCCATAGAACCCTTTCAGCCATCCTCGTGGCTCTTGGAACAAATTATTCTCATCTACCCATTCTGTTGTGAGGAGTGGGGGAGTTTTCATGTGCTTCCCATGCTAGACATCCTCCCAATTCACCAACAGATCTGGGGCTTGTTGATTAACCTCAACCTGGTTTAACCATCTGTCAAGACAGTTTTACTGGAGCCACGAGTGAGATTGGATGAGAGGTGGACACCCAAGGTAGATGAGCAGTCCTGAAAAGGGCTCAGCAAACCCTCCCACCAGAGGTGCTAGTCATCTTAAACAGCCCATGCACATTGGGGGCATCAATTCTGTGGCTTTGAAAGGAGAGGTCTTCAGGGTTAATAGGACAGTAGACAGATTGGCTTTTTTTGTTGTTTTTTGGGTAATGATAAGACAGAGAACAGGAAAAAAAAAAAAAAAAAAAGCTGCTCCATACAGTGTCAAACACTAAAGAGACCTTGGAGATCATGTCATTTAAATCTTTCATTTTATACAAGAGGAAACCAAAGCCAAAAGAGATTGTGACTTCTTCAGAGTTAGCAGATAGGGGATTGGATGTCAATCCAATGCCTTCCCACAGCAACAATCTTTCTAGCAATGGTTTCTACCAGATTTGAGGGAAGTCAGCATCTAAAAGAGGAAACATGGAACTGGGAGGCAGAGTGGTTAAGATAGAATTAGGAGCTGGGGTCTAATTCTTTGGCCTTTCATAACTTATTTAACCTCTTCGGGGCTGTTTCTTTGTCTATAGATAAGCAACATCTGCTCATGTAGTAACAATGAGAGTTAACAGATGGGCAGCCCTATCAGTACATTCATTGGTTTTTCCAAATGCTAAAACAATGGGCAGAAGGCCTCCAGCATATTGGGAAGAGAGTCTACAGAGGATTTAATGGGAAAATATAGGCAAGAATCGCATTGGATATGATTTGATGATGAACTATATCAGAGGAGAGATTACCCAGCAGTCATAAGCTCACACATCTATCAAAGTGTTGAGTATAAGAAACAGTTGTTTTACCGATAGGTCTAGGTGATTTTGAGGCTATAAGAAGATCATAGGGGTAAAGGCATTTGAAGCACAATTTTTTTTAAACAAGTTTCATATAATATGTAAGCAGTAAGACAGACTGCCCTCAAGAAGCTTAGCAGAGTTCATTTTTATCTCCCCATTGCCTAGCATAGTGCCTTTCACATAGAAAGCTATGACTCAGTGGATATAACATCTCACCTCAAAACAGAAACATGAGTTCAAGTGGAGTCTCAGACATTAACTAGCTGTTTGATCCTGGACAAACCACTTAGCTTCTGTTTTCCTCAATTTCCTCCTCTGCAGAATGGGGATAATAGTAGCATCTATCTTCTAGGGTTATTGTGAGAAAGAAATGAGATAATATTTGTAAAATGCTTTGAAAATCTTAAAGTGCCATAAAACTGTTAGGTAGTAGTATTAGTAGCAGCAGCAGCAGTAATAAACTCATAATAAATATAGAGTCCTAAATCTTTTCATTGTACCCATCATTCCCAATCCTCTGCTTATCTGCATAAAAATTAATTCTCTCCTCTATTCAGTAGAATATAAACTTCTCTAGAGCAGAAATTGTTGTTGTTTAGGCCTCCTCTAACACAGTATCTTGCATGTAGTAGGCAAAATAAGTACTTATTTATTGAATCACTTAATTGGATTGAATGATTGAGTAGCTCAAAGTAGAAGGGAAATACGTTGTACAAATTCCAGTGATGAGCTTTAATTGTCTCCTGGGATCTAGAAGCCTATACCAGAAAGAACATTACAGTATCTTCTCTCTGGGCTTAGGAAATATAATCATCCTAGAAGCCTGAATTTCTAACTTTGCTCTGCCACTAACTAGTCGTTCAACTTTGGGTTAGGTTTCCTTGAACCTTAGCTTTCTCAATTATAAAATGAAGGTAGTGATCCTTGTGCTTTATCTAAATAGTAAAGGCTTAATAAATATATTTTTTGAATTGTTGACGTGTTCATGAAATATTATTGTTCTGTAAGAAACGACCAGCGGGATGACTTTAGAGAGGCCTGGAGAGACTTACATGAACTGATGCTGAGTGAAATGATCAGAACCAAGAGATCATTATACACGGCAATAATAAGACTATACGGCAATCAATTCTGATGGACATGGGTCTCTTCAACAATGAGAGGATTAGGCCAGTTCCAACACTTTTGTGATGAAGAGAGCCATTTACACCCAGAGACAGGACTGTGGGAATTGAGTGTGGTTCACAACATAACATTCTCACTCTTCTTGTTGTTGTTTGCTTGCATTTTATTTTGCTTCTCTCTCTCTTTATTTTTTTAACTGGTTTGATTTGATTTTTCTTGTGTGGCACAATAATTGTATAAATATGTATGCATATATTGGATTTAACATGTATTTGTACCATGTTTCACATATATTGGACTACTTGCCATCTAGGGGAGGGTGTTGGGAAATCAGAACACAAAGTTTTACAAGGGTTAATATTGAAGAATTGTCCACACAGATGTTTTGAAAAATAAAAAGGTTTAATTAAAAAAAAAAAAAAAGAAATACTTATTCTATTTTCCTTATAGGGCTGTTGTGAGGATCAAGTGAGAGAATAGATTATAGCAAGTATTCAAAAGCTATTTGCCTAACTGCTAGTTATATAGACAAGTCACATGGCCAGAGCTAGCTCACTTCATCTGCCTTCAGTAAAGAATCTGGAGGTTTCTTTTCCAGTGCTATAATTCTTAAGTTGGCAATAGTGTCTACATCAGGACAGGACAGGTACTGAGGAAAGGCAATTTAGGGCTCTACTAGGAGCTCAGCAGAAAAGCCACAACTCACCCGAAGAGAACTTAGAAAGAAAAAAAAAAAATTTTTTTCAGGAGCAAAAAAAGGCAGCTAGGTGGCACAGTGTTGGGCCTAGAGTCAAGAAAACTTTCTATGCTGAATTCAAACCTGGCCTTAGACATTTGCTAGTTGTGTGATCCTGGGCAAGTCACTTAACCCTCTTTGTTCAGTTTCTTCATCTGTAAAATGAGCCATAAAAATGTCAAACCAGGCTAATATTTTTACCAAGAGAACCCCTAGGAGTTATGAAGAATTGAATGTAACTGAAAAGACTGAACAACAATAAGTGTAACTATAATGGTAATAATAGTGAAAATAATTTATTGAAAACAGGAATTCTAAAAGCCTTTGACCCTTCAAAGTTCACAAGGTCTTCCTCTGGCCAAAGTGGGAGAAGGAGATTGATTTTCCTCCCAAGTAATTCCTTCTTAGAGTTTTGGCTGAGATCTCTTTTTTTTTCTGCTGCTAGATACTCAAATTCTCAATGACAAACCTTCTTTCTATTTATAAATACCCCACAGGTTGAGACTGGAATCAGTTCCTACCCTGGCCAATTGTAAAATTTTAAGTCATAGCATCTATACCTCAGAAATAAGCAAACATTACAAATCAGGATTGGATTTATGATTTTGTTGATTATTTTGACTGAAGAAAGTGATGGAGAAAATGCAAATAATGCAGATTAAACTGAAAAATATGCTATGCCCACATTTGCCCCACTAAAAGTGGTTCTAACAGCATACCCCTTACCTAGTTTTTCCCACTAATCCAAGCGTACTTCCTGTGCAAGCCAATGGCTTTCAAGGACTTCTAAATTCATCAAAGACTTTTAACATCTTCTGTTTGCTTGATTGATTCATAGAGGTATTTTTTTCTGGTTTGGGTGTCAGCAGAGATGTTTCTTAATTAGTATAAATCAGTAGGAATTATTGTGTAATTTATTAAATCAATTAATCCCCACCCTCATAGTACTATAAATCATTTTTATAACTGTGCTAGGCTATGGAAATGTGAAATATTATTTATTATAATCTCAATAAAATTTGAGATGAAACAAGTTTTTAATAATATTTATCTTTCCATACTTTGTCATGACTCCTTCACTTCTTATAGGTTATAAGGTCCTTTAGTACATCTTTTTTTATCTTTAGTACTTATAATTTTTTGCATATGGTAATCACTTAATAAACTGAATTTAGTTAATAAATTTATAAATTAGATATCATTTGATGAAATTGAACTAATTTGAAAGAAGAGCAAAATGCTAGACATTGGTTGAAATAGATAGGATGGATGAAGGCAAACTCTTGCTAGTTCAATGACCAGTATTAGTTTAATGGACCTCTTCTACTGCTCCTTCCCCAAATCCAACCTACTCAATAAATTAAATGGTCTGAACTTGAAGCAGGAAGCACTGAGGTTAACAATAAGGAAACATATCATTATCAACCAAAAGATAGATCAAATGAGATGCCTTCCAAATCTGAGATATTAGGATGAATTTCTATTCATTGTGATTCAAAAGAAAGTACTTTGAAATGCGTTACTGGATTCAATTCTATCCTGAAGTCCTTGGCAAGAAAATTGCCAGTCTGCAGCCAGTATCCTGACATATATGAGATAATACATATGCAACAGAAAGTCATGGATCCGAAGTCAAATGACATGGGTTCAAATTCTGGCTTTGAAACTTTCCAGCTGTGTGATCTTGGTCAAAATCACTTAACCATGCTGTATCTTAGTTTTCCCATCTGTAAAGTACCCCCGCTTCATAGAAAGAAAGCAAAGAAACCACATTTATTAAGTGCCTACTTTATGTTGAACATTTTATAAGCACTTTGTGAATTTTTTTCACAACTCTGGGAAGTAGTTATTATTATCCCCATTTTACAATTGAGGAAACTGAGGCAGTCAATAGTTAGTGATTTTATAGGTAGAAGAGACAAATAATACTGGCACTACCTATCTCATGGGGTTAGCACAAGAATCAAATCACATCACTCATTTAACAAACTTATTAATTGCCAGCTATGAGCCAGTCACTGTTCTAGGCCTGTAATTCAAAAAGAAATGGTCCTTGGTCTCTAGGAAGTTCTAGTCTACTGAGGTAAGATTACACAAATATATAAAACATATAGGAAGTAAATATAAATTGTTTTGGTTATTGTTGTTGTTTGTTTGTTTTTTAGAGTAAGAACACTTGCAACTGAGAGGAACCAGGAAGGTCCTAGTGTAGGATGTGGCACTTCTGTTGAACCTTCAAGGAAACTAGGAGATTCTAGGAGAAGGAAATGAGGAAGGAGCACATTCCAGGCATAGGGGTGCAGGCCATGCAAAAGCACAGTGTGCAAGGGCACTTTGTAGATTATAAAGCTCTATAAATGATGTCACTATTATTATGGCCATGGGATACAGGCAGTCAAATAAACTTTAAATTTATATGTTAGTAGAAAGTAAAGTCTATGCTTTTGTTAGAAGTCAAAGGTAAGGTATTTTCAGGTCCAGGATCCAGTAGATTTCCTCAGTTTTGAAAAGGAATTGTGTTCTTTGGCCCCTGTGGGATTTATACCCAACAATACCTGTAGGTGAAAGCTACAGATATTAGTAAGTAGGTAGACAAGAAAGGGCAATAGTGGATATGATCAGAGTCTTCCCCTTAGAGTTAGCAAGGCTGAGAAAGTTGAAAAGGAGTCATTCATTATAGATCGGAAAGCATTTGTATAATCTACTATGGAACTGTGCCTTCTGCAGGCAGAGACATTTCTCTCAAGTGGTGAAACAGAGACTTCTATTGCCTGAACCTATAGAGTCTGGGATTTACACAGCTAGGCTACTTAGCTGGGGGTCTGGAGTTAGAAAGATCTGAATTCACCTAATCTCTATTTGCTTCAGTTTCCTCAGCTGTAAAATGGGAATAATAATAATAGCATCTACCTCATAAGGTCATTGTGAGGATCAAACAAATATTTGTACAAAGCCCTTATATGTCCTAGCCCATAGTAATCACTATATGAATGTTAACTAATAGTAGTAGTAGCAGCAGCAGCAGCAGTAGCAGTAACAATAACAGTAGTAGTAGTCATAGTACTAATAGTGGTAGTGATGGTGATAATAGTAGAGTAGTAGTGATAGCAGCATGTTCCAAACCACAGGATGCCTTCAATCCACTAACATAGGCATTTAGTTTGGGCCTCAAGTGAAGATGACTTAATACCCCTTGTAAAATTCCTCAGTAATTCATTCATTACTTCATTAATTCAGTCAATAAGCGATTAACCTGATTTATGTGTAGTTCAAATTTAGAAAATACTTTTCTCACAATATGCTCTATGAGTGTCCAGGTAGTATCAGAAAGGAACACCCATCATGCACAGTGCTGGGTAACTCTGTGGCAACCTCAGGAGAGCTGGATGAGATTCTCCGGGGATGGGCAGGCATTGATGTATGTGTTCTGACCTGCAGCACTGAAGGGAGTACCCCCAACAGTGATATCATAGACCCATGAGCTTTCATCATAACAATCCCATTAAGTAGGTAATACGTGGTAATACAAGTAGGTAAGAAATACAATATTATAGACATCTTTCGCACAAAAAGGTGAAGGGATTTGTCCAAGGTGATGGGACAAAGGATTTTCAGAGCTGGCCAGAGCACTAGATCATCTGAGTCCAATTCCAGCGTTTTCTGGCAATCCTCCAAATAGTTTTCAAAATAGCACCATATTTGGCACTAAAGAGGATGTGAAGAGGATACATAAGATGCTTCTAATTTTCAGAGAGCTTATGATTGATATGAAGAAACAAGAAATAGGCTTTTACAGTGGTCAAACAATAATAGTCAATAAACATTCATGAAGCATATACTTTGTACTTGTGCTAAACATTGAGACTCATGTATGATAAATGAATAATAGAATCCCAGCATGTTATACTTAAAAGGTTCTGGGATCTCAGAGTAAACTTAGAGCTCCTTTAGTCCAACCCTCTCATTTTACAGATGAGGAAACTGAGGCTTAGAGAGATGAAGTGATTTGACCAAAGTTAAACAGGAAAGAAGTAAAAGAATGAGAAGTCAAAATTAGTCACCCTTAGTCCAATACTTATGTGTGGGCAGAAGTGTTATAGGAATTCAGGGAAAGAACCACCACTGTTGGCTCCTATCAAGGAAAATTCCATGGAAAACATGAGTCATATTAAATTGAAATTAAATGTGAATCATAGAATTTCACAGAGAAGTGGATAAGTTTATATTTTGATAATTATAAGGGATGACCATTTTGGACCAAGATGACAAGAAAGGAAACTTGCTGGCCAGAGAAACAAATCCTGCTAGAAACATAGAGAGAAATGTTGTCTTGGGAAAAGCATTGAATGTGAGTTATGAAGCCTGGATTTTATCATGATTTTGTTACTATTGTGACATTGGATATTATGTGGGAGTCTCCTGATCTTTAAAATGAGGAGTTTAGCTTGAATGACCTCAAATAACCATAGAACATGGTTTGACCTGGAGTCAGAAGACCTGAGTTCAAATTCCAGTTCTGCTACTCTCAACTAGTCTATCTGATTCTGTGGAATGAGAGTTAAGTGATACTTGCTACTAACAATTCTAACAGTTTATTAGACAAAATACATTGTGCAGGAAGTACTACTTGACCTGGGCAGTTAAGCCTGAGTCTCCAGATCCTATTGAAGCTCAGATGTCATCTGAGTATTTATCATTCAGATGATTTTAAACTATTCTGAACTGACAGTGTGGCTGAGTAAGCCCAAAAGTTTGGTAAACAATATAATTAAACATGATCTTCTACTAATGAGTTCCTTCTAAGAAATAGCCAAATGGTAGCAGTGTGTGTTTGTATGGGCATAGAACATTTTAATTATGTTGGCTCTGGGCTGGTAAAGAGAGTATAGACTGTGGTGAAGATATACCAGCATGGGTGATTTTGCGATTCATGGAGGAGTACCTGAGCACTAATGGGAAAAGCCTGGAGTGTTTAGAGGTTAACTTGCTATACTTCCTGCTGAATGAGATGTTGCAGTTCAGTGAATGTCTTCTGGTGAGGACAATCCTTATTCCATTTCCCTGTCCTGTTTGAGAACTTTCATTCTGAAATTCTCTTTAAGGATAAAGATCAATCCACAGGATAAGGGAGCTTTCTGGGATATCTCCCCAAAATGAGCTTTTGCTGAGTTCCTTGTTGCCAAGAACTGTGTTTGTTGAATCTTTCCCATTCATTGAAGGAAGGAGAAAGAAAGAAGAATGTTTTCACTTCATGATTCTGGTCACTCATTCAATGAACATTTATTGAGTGCTCACCATGTGCTAGGTTGGGAATACAAAGAAAGAACTAAGATGGACTCTTTTATTTGGAAGGCAAACAAATTGTTATAGTGAGGAGATAGCAGAAGCCATGGTGTCCCCAAATATTTAAAAAAATATTCTAAGAAACTGTGATAAATACAGGACATTGCAAGACAAATAAAAATGAAGTACAATATGGGAGGGGGAAGTATTCATGAAGCACTTTTAGAGGAAGGAAGACGTGGGATTTTCCTATTATTTCCAACTTCAAATCTCAAATGATAAAGATTTGCACTGGGATGGCGACAATGTCAGAGGAGAGGAGGAGATTTGAAAGATATTACAAAAAATGAACTCAACAGCTTTGGCAATAGATAAGCAATGGGAGCTGAAAGTGAGGATGAGACCTATGTTGTAATAGAAGTAAGTGAATGGAAGAATGGTAATATTCTTGATAGTTAGTAAAAAGGGTAGGATTTGTGGGGAAATACAAAGAATTCAGTTTTGGATTTGTCAAGTTTAACATGTGCTTACATACAGTTTGATATGTTTAACAGACAGAGATGTGAGTTTAGAGGTTAGAGTAGATGTGAGAAATATCAGGATAGAGAAGATAATTCAACCTGTGGGAGCTGATAAATTCACAAAGTGGCATAGTATGAAAAAAGAACCTAGTACTTACTTTTAGTGGGTAGGGGATTCTTACTTTTAGTAGATATGATCTATATAAAAATCAAAGGAGGCTGAGAAGGAGCAGCCAAATAGGTAGGAGGAAAATTAGGAAAAAAGAGTGCTATAGAGACCTGGAGAAAGAGGGTTTCTAAGAGAAGGGTTTCAGTGTCGAAGGCCACAGCTAATTCAAGAAGATTGAGGATTGAATAAAGTCCATTAGATTTGGTAAAACATCATTATAAAACATCAGTTTCAGTTAAATGATGAGATCAGAAATAAGAGTATAGAAAGTTAAAAAAAAACAGTGAAAGGAAGTGAAGGTATCAATTATAGACAAGAAGTTTAGCTGCAAAAAGAAAATATATGGGACAATAGCTGGTGAGGATGGATGCATCAAGGAAGAGAAGATTTTTAAGGATGGGGAAGATATGGCATGTTTGAAGGCAGTAGAAAAATAGCTAGTAGACAAGGAGATATTGAAGATAAGAAAGAAAGTTGGGTAATAGAAGGTACAATCTGCTGGAGAAGGTGAGAATGCAATCACTTGTGCACATAGAGGGGTTTGACAAAGAGATAGATTACTTTACATCTTCATATGAGAGAGAAATTAAGGAGGAGGCAATGGCAGAAGACATCTAGATGATATGATATGAGAATCAGAAAAGAGGGAACTCTAAAAATAGCCTCAATTTTTTCAGTGAAATATAAGGTAAGATTATCTCCTGAGAAAGTGGGCTAGGGAGTGCTATGTGAGGTTTGAGGAGGAATGAAAAAGTTTGTAAAAGTCACTGTAGTAAGTAGGATAATGGGTTAATTAGAAAGGAATAAAAGGATTGCCTTGCAGGAATGAGGACCCAGTTCAGGTTATAAAACATGAATTGTTAGTGGTTTCAGTTGACAAGGTTTCATGATTTTTCTCAGCTTTGTTCAGCAGCCCAGGAGTAGAAGCAAAGCTACCAAATTGTGGAAGTGATCCAAGGCAGAGACTGTCAGGTAAAGAATGGTAATATGATGGAAACAAAACAGCAGCTTGAAGACAAGCAGATTTTCATATTTAAAACTTATTTTTATTATATAATTGTCCCTTCATTTAAAATTTGAGGTAGCAAAACAGGGAAGATCGCCCCTCTTCCTTCCTCTGAAGTACTTCATAATGAGTATTTAATGCTATGACCTTTGCTAGCCCTCAATGAAATCTATTTATCTTCCAAAATAAAGGATTCCATGTTAATCCTCTCTGTGAAGGGGAAAATGGCCTGATGGGGTTCAACTACTGTCATGTGACCAATAATTGGCAAGCTTCAAGGCCTATCCAATTGCATCAGGGAAATCTAGTTCTATCTAATTAAGACTGAATGGGGGGAAGGGAGAGGGAATTCTTGAGTTGTGTAAAAACAGGAAGAAATAATTCCAGGAATATGAAGTAGACAAGAAATAAACATAATCTCAAAGTGCAAAACAGAGGCAGTTTTTAAAAAATAAATCTCCTAGGTTCACCTATGCCAGCTGGATTCTCTGGAGCCATATACACTTACTACCTGTGAGGCTTATTGGGCTATATCCTTTCTCTTGGGTTCAGCTTTGTCATTTGTAAATAGTGGCCAGGACACTAGATGACTGCTGACCTTTCTGGTCTCAAAATCTTTTGACTTTATGAATCCTTCCAGTTTAGTGTTCTATGATTCTATGAGTTTAAATACTGCCCTCCCTTCCCCTACAAAGGTGGAGAACACGTGGGGGAAAGGGATGCTTTAATTAGAATTCAATAAAGCCTTTGTAGGGCAATGTTTTGGAGTGACTTGGCCTGTAATTTCCTTCAGAGACATTTCATTGGAAATGACTCCTGACTGTAATAGGTTTAGAAGGAAACATCTTGAGGAAAGAGAAAACAAAGGCACAAGTTCTCCTAGTTTGGAGTTTTTGTTGAGAAACCATCTTTGTAACCATTTGGCATTTGGATGAAGGGTATACTACAAAGCCTAGTTCCACCATTTGGGGTGGGTTGAGATGGGGGCGTGGGTGTGGGGAGTTAAGCTTTCAACAAAATGACATCCAGGCATTTTTACTCCCATTCCACATAATTTATGGATGTACTAGATGGCTGGTAGAAGAGCTACTCTTCCTTCTGCTACTATGAAAGCTAATTGTGGGGGGAGGGGAGAGAGGGGGAGAGAAAGGGGGTATGGCTCCAGGAACTAGACAATGTCCTACCTTTATGCTCCCAGCTATAATTAGGATTGCAGGTGTTCCCTTCCTTGGCTCAGGCAGGAAAGGAATAAAAAGGGAAGGGTAAGGGAGTCATTTGCTGGGGCTGAAATATGGAAAGGATTCTCAACAGAAAAATATTCTTGCTTTGACAAAGACTAAAAATCTGAACTCCATAATTATATGCCTCTACATCATGGATTAAGCCATGTTGACATGTAGAAGAGAAATATTGTAAGACTGCATAGAGACTGAGAAGTCTGCTCAGTAGCAATAAGGATCTGGACAATTTTGTTTTGTGGCTTGTGTCTCCCAGTTAATTCCCAGAGTGCATTTGAGTTTCTTTGCTACCTTTCTTTAGGGGATCAATAAGACCTTGGAAAAGTGAGCAAGGCTGTGTCATAAATATGTGTACTTCACCCACATGTCCCAAATCAGAAAGCCACCCCAAGAGAAAGACTCTTTATGAGAGAATCTTTCTTAATGCCAAGGAAAGAATATTAGCAAAATAATAATAGCAACAACAATAAAAAGATTGTCTCTAGAACAGAGCATATATTTCAAATCCTAGGTTATAAATCAAACAACAAACATCACAAATGATACATTAGAATAATTTTTACCACAGGTCCTGAATTAGAGAAGATTAACTGTAATTATTTAATATTTATTATGCAGCTGCAACAACCTTGTTCTGCCTATATCATAGCATTTAGAGCTGGAGGGGCCCCCTGGAGATTATCTAGTCACAGAAGCCAAAACTTGAATTTTATAGAAAGGTAACTGAACCCTAGAGAGGTGGAAGTGGCCTGTTTAACTTCACACCAGTAGACTAAGTAAGACTAACTAAGTTACCAGAAGAACTAGGACTAGAAGTTGGATCTCCTGACTGATAATTAAAAATCTCTTCTATCTCTCACAGGAAAACATTTTCTAGCTAAGTTTGGACTTAGGAGATGGGGAATGAAAGGCAGGAATTGTTGTGCCACAGTTCCCTTTTATTGTCCTGACTCAGTTTCCCTAATTATCTTGACTCGGTTTCCCTGAATTGTTCTGCCTCAGTTCCTAATTGTTTTGTTCAATCCTGCAACTCCTCCCCCCCCCCAATTATGATGATCCAGATAAAGAGAAAGACCTTCTATTTTAGACATCATCACAATGTGATGCCTTTTCCCACCCTGTCAGAACCAGATTGTTCCTGCTCTCAGCACTCTGACTCCACCCCTGCCTTGGTCTACCCCTGGATCTGAGACACATGTATATATGTCATTGAGAACTCACTTTGGGACATTAGTCTCATTCAGCCCTGGGACCAAACCATGGATCCATTTGGTCCCAGTAAATCTCTCCCTTTCAAATAAAATATTAAAAACTCTCTAATTTCTATCTTGCCTCAGTTTCTCCAGCATTACAGAATCAGCATGGTGTGTTGGGAAGTGAAGTTTTTTGGTCAAAGGGATTGTGTTCAGATCCTGGGCTTGCCTGTTTACTGGTTGTATGATCTCTGGGTCTCAGTTTCAAGGGAGGTAGAGGAGATGATTGCTAAAGTCCCCTCCAACTCTAATTTTAATTCAATTGAACTAGTATTTATTAAGTGCCTATTATGTGCAAGACACTTTGTTGAAATACTTCTGAATATTAAAAATTTGAAAAAGCAGTTCCTGGGTTTTACTTTTTTTTTGGGGGGGGGGGGAACAACTTTAAAAAATTAAAATTAATTATTTTTACTGTTATTTATGACAATTTCTAAACACAATGTAACTTGAGGAGGAAGAGAACACTAAGGACAAAAAAAGAACAGAAATAATTTTCCTTCTGAGGGAGTATAAAAACAGAGCTTAGAAGGAACCAGGTATCCTAAAATGCAGAGGTGAGGAGAGAATGCATTTCTACTAAGGGAGGTAGTGGTGACCTCTGTAAATTCCTGGAAACAGAAGGTGAATTTCTAAACTTGGTGGGAAGCAAGTAGGACATTTTGACTTCACCATGAAGTGCATGAAATGGAATACTATAAATAAGTCTGAAAAGGAAGGCCAAATTAGGAAGGATTTTATATGTCAATGCTAGGGTTGTTGTTTATTTTAGAAGCAATAGGGAGTTTTTTGAGCATGAGAGTGAGATCAGTATCTTTAGGAACACAATATCTTTAGCAACTCTGGAATATGGATTGGAGAGGTGAGAGAATGAGAAACCAACAAAAAAGAAACTTTAGTTGAGAAGAAGTGATGAGAGGTTGTACTAGGGTGGGGGTTGTGTGGGAAGAGAGAAGAGGATAGAGATGAGAGATAATATGTTTGGCAACTGATTGGCTATGTGGGATGAAGAAGAATGAGGAACTGATTAATGTGATGGATTAATATAATCATAATGATATAATCCTGTATTAATTGCAAATTTACTAACCTTTCTTTGTAATATTGTGAAAGCAAATCATTATCTTTAAGTTCTAGCTGTTTGTTAAGACAGAAGTCCTTGAAAATCAAGACAACTAACATAAAAACTTTTAATTCACTGAAGTTTTGCATTTCTCATTCCTCACAGCAATAATTCTTTTTCACTAATAACAAGGAGGAGGAAAAAATATGATGATGGTCATGGTGACAAGCACATTTTTAATGGTACTTTAAGGTTTACAAAGCCCTTTCCTCACAACTCTATGACAAAGGCAGGAAAAATATTACCTCAATTTTACAAATGAGGAAACTGAGACTGAAATTTTTCATAAGTAGCAGCCTAGCATAATAGAAAGAACATGTAATTTGGAATCAGAAGGCTTGCTTCTCCTGCATCATAAACTCAGGATTTCTACTTACTATATGACTTTGAGAATGACTATCTCTTTTTGCAAAATGAGAGTGTGAAATTATCTAATCTAACCTTTAAATTCTCTTCCCGCTCTGCATTTTAATTTATCCAGTAAGTGGTAGAATGGAGACTAGAATTCCTGATTCCAAGTCTTTTGCATTGTTCTAGTAAGAAATCTTTAGTTCAGACAAAAAGAAACTTCTGCAGAAGGAGACATTTCTCTCAGCATAATGAAGCCAATAGCTGGACCTTTATGTCTACAAGATGTTTGGCATCATTAATGAAAATTTGTAGTTTCTTTCTTTCTTTCTTTCTTTTTTATTCTCTTTCTCTCTTCCTTCCTTTCTTCCCTTCCTCCCTCCCTTCCTTTCTTCCTTCTTTCTTTCCTTTCCTCGCTCCCTCCCTCTACTCACCTCCCTCTCTCTCTCTCTTTCTTGCAATTGGGGTTTTAAGTGGCTTGTCCAGGGTCACACAGCTAGTAAGTATTCCAGTTGCCCCCAAATTTGTAGTTTCTAAAAGCAATGAAGACCAATATTTTCTATCTCATTCTGGCTCTAATTATTGTCCATTTGTGCTGTCTTGTCTGTCTGTCTGCCTGTCTGTTTCTCTCTGATTCTCTGTCTCTGTCTTTCTGTCTCTCTCTCACTGTTGCCAATTAGATAATGTAGCATGATACACTAGCAACAATGTTGATAGAGATTGCAATGTAATGGTTTTCTAAAAGCTCCTATTAATGTGTGTTCTCTCACAATTTCTAACCTCTTTCCACCTCAGGACACTATAAATTTCCTATGCTGCAATGGAACAATTTTCACTGTATTTTCTGTCACTATAAATTTCTCAAGCATATTTGGTAAATACTCTCCTTATTTGTTATGAAACTTACCCTGCAGAGCAGGCAGAGATCCTTTTACAAACTGCTGAGGGTTTATCACTTTCTTGAGAGATGTGAAGCTCCCATTACAATAATCTGCTAGGCAGGGGTCACTACAGAAGATGTTAATAAATTCTTAGTCTCTTTAGAAACTGGGGAAAGAGATGCAATAATCAGTCAATGGAGGAAACTTCATAAATAACTTAAAGAAACAAAGAAGATCCATCTCTAACTACTAGGATTAAGACAGAGGATAGGGGTCAGGACAAAACTCCCCCAAAATGCAGCTTTATGTGCTTACTACACTTTACATGAATCCTACAAGTTATTGTTCCTTATTCTTCATTTGATATTTCAAGAAATAGCTAGTTTTGCAAGCAAAATAAGTCTTTAAATCTGTGATTTTAAAACACGGTTCCGTATAATGCTGTTAACCTTGCAAGGAAATCTAAATGTTCTGTTATTTGAATAATACTTAGTAATATTCACTGGAATTTTCTAATGTTTAAATATTCACTGTAGGCTATGGCTCTTTGTAAATACTATTAAGCTTGTTTTTTTATTTATTAAACAGCATGTTTAGATATTCATAATATTAAGTAAGGTGTATGAAGAAAATTAAGACATTTTTAATAACATAAATCAGTCAGCTAGCTTATTGGCAGAGTATATTGAATCATCATAATAATAAACCATGTATTTATTATTGTTTCTTTTTCTACAGTAACCTCAGACACTCAGTATAACTATCACAGAAAAATGATTAATTTCTCTTTTATGATCACTTATTATTTAAAATGTGTAAATAAAATGTTATGAAAAATATAGAATAACATGATTTTGGGAATTGAGATTTGTCATTTCCAAATACTGAAGATGACTATCTATCAGGAATTTGGAAGCACTAGATAAGATCCAGCACAGAATCTAAGCTGAAGACTGATTGCCTAGGAAACTGAGGCCTCCAAATGCTCTTGTTTGCAGATGATATCATATAGATTGACTCAAACCTGAAACCATGAACAATCCCTTAGGGGAAAGTTGAAATCACTCAGATTAATTTAATTTTATTTTATTTTTAATATTTTATTTACATGTGAAACATTTTTAAAAAAACATTTGTTTTTAAATCTTTGAGTTCCATATTCTCTTTCTTCCTCTGCCACCTCATCCCTCTCCCCCTTCTTCCCCCCACTGAGAAAGCATATGTGAACGTCTAGTACTTTCAGGAATTTTCTTTTTTTAATTTAATTTAATTTTTTATTATAGCTTTTTATTGACAAAACATACGCATGGGTAATTTTTCAACATTGACCCTTGCAAAAACTTCTGTTCCAACTTTCCCCCTCCTTCCCTCCACCTCCTCCCCATACATACAGTAGTCCCATACATGTTAAATATGTTAAAGTATGTGTTAAATACAATATATGTATATATATTTATACAGTTGTCTTGCTATACAAGAAAAATCAGATTTAGAAAGAAGAAAAAAATAACCTGGGAAGAAAAACAAAAATGCAAGTGGACAATAACAGAAAGAGTATAAATGCTATGTTGTGGTTCACACTCATTTCCTAGCATTCTTTTGCTGTGTGTAGCTGGTTTTGTTCATTACTTATCAAATTGGAACTGATTTGGATCCTCTCATTCATTGTTGAAGAGAGCTACTTCTATCAGAACTGATCCTCATATAATATTGTTGTTGAGGTATATAATGAGCTCCTGGTTCTGCTCATTTCATTTAACATCGGTTCATGTAGACCTCTCCAAATCTCTGTATTCATCCCACTGGTCATTTCTTATAGAACAATAATATTCCATAACATTCATATACTACAGTTTATTCAGCCATTCTCCAATTGATGGGCATCCATTTAATTTCCATTTTCTAGCCATTACAAAAAGGGCTGCCACAAACATTTTTGCACATACAGATCCCTTTCCCTTCTTTAATATCTCTTTGGGATATAAGCCCAGTAGTAATACTGTTGGGTCAAAGAGTATGCACAGTTTGACAGCTTTTTGAGTATAGTTCCAGATTGCTCTCCAGAATGGTTGGATATGTTCAAAACTCCACTAACGATGCATCAGTGTTACAGTTTCCATACATCCCCTCCAACATTCATCATTATTGTTTCCTGTTATCTTAGCCAATCTGAGAGGTATGTAGTGGTATCTCAAAGTTGTCTTAATTTGCATTTCTCTGATCAATAGTGATTTGGAACACCTTTTCATATGGTTAGAAATAGTTTCAATTTCTTCATCTGAGAATTGTCTGTTCATATCCTTTGACCATTTATCCATTGGAGAATGGCTTGATTTCTTATAAATTTGAGTCAATTCTCTATATTTTTTGGAAATGAGGCCTTTATCAGAACCTTTAATTGTAAAGATGTTTTCCCAGTTTATTGCTTTCCTTCTAATCTTGTCTGCATTGTTGTTTTTTTTTTAGCTTTTTAAGTTGATATAATCAAAATTTTCTATTCTGTGATCAATAATGATCTTTAGTTCTTCTTTGGTCACAAATTCCTTCCTCTTCCACAGGTCTGAGAGGTAAGCTATCCTATATTCTTCTAATTTATTTATAATCTCATTCTTTATGCCTAGATCATGAACTCATTTTGATCTTATCTTGATGTACGGTGTTAAGTGTGAGTCAATGTCTAGTTTCTGTCTTAGTAATTTCCAATTTTCCCAGCAGTTTTTGTCAAATAGTGCATTCTTATTCCAAAAGTTGGAGTCTTTGGGTTTGTCAAACACTGTATTACTATAGTTATTGATTATTTTTTCCTGTGAATCTAACCTATTCCAGTGATCAACTAGTCTGTTTCTTAGCCAATACCAAATGGTTTTGGTAACTACTGCTTTATAATATAGTTTTAGATCTGGTACAGCTAGGCTGCCTTCATTTGATTTTTTCTTTTTCATTAGTTCCCTTGAAATTCTTGACCTTTTGCTCTTCCAGATGAATTTTGTTGTTGTTTTTTCTAGATCATTAAAATAGTTTGTTGGGAGTCTGATTGGTATAGCACTAAATAAATAGATTAGTTTAGGTAGTAATGTCATCTTTATTATATTTGCTCAACCTATCCAAGAGTATTTAATATTTTTCCAGTTGTTTAGATCTGACTTCATTTGTGTGGAAAGTGTTTTGTAGGTTTGCTCATATAGTCCCTGACTTTCCCTTGGCAGATAGATTCCCAAATATTTATCGACAGTTATTTTAAATGGAATTTATCTTTGTATCTCTTGCTGTTGGATTTTGTTAGTGATGTATAAAAATGCTGATGATTTATGTAGATTTATTTTGTGTCCTGCAACTTTGCTAAAGTTGTGGATTATTTCTAATAGCTTTTTAGTAGAATCTCTGAGGTAGAGTAGGTAATGAGGAAACCAAATCATTACTCTTTGCAGATGATATGATGGTATACTTAGAGAACCCCAGAGATCTGCAAAGAGTGGTATTTTGCTTTCCTCATTACCTACTCTAATTCCTTTAATCTCTTTTTCATCTCTTATTGTCAAAGCTAGCATTTCTAACACAATATTGAATAGTAGTGATGATAATGAGCAACCTTGTTTCACTCCTGATTTTATTGGGAATGGTTCTAGTTTATCACCACTACATTATAATGCTTACTGATGGTTTTAAATAGATGCTGCTAACTGTTTTAAGGAAAAGCAGGAGTTGTCTTTATAACTTCACTGAAAAATGATATATTTAGCCTCTGTTTAAGGATTTCTAGTGACTGGAAGATTACTCTGTCACAAGAATGCCACAGTTCTTCTTTTTTTTTTTGGAAAAATCTTTCTTTTATTCATTCACTTTCTTGGGGTTGTGATTCTTTTTTTTTTTTTTTTAATAATAGCTTTTTATTTTCAAAATACATGCAAAGATAGTTTTTAATATTCACCTCTGCAAAACTTTGTGTTCCAAATTTTTCTCCCTCCCTTCCTCCACTACCTCCCCAGATAGCAAGTAATCTATATTAACATGTGTGCAATTCTTCTATACATATTTCCACATTTATCATGATGCATAAGAAAAATCAGATCAAAAAGGAAAAAAATGAGATAGGAAAAAAAATCAAACAACAACAAAAGAGGTGAAACTACTATGCTTTGATCCATATTCATTCCCAACAATCCTCTTTCTGAATGCAGATAAGTCTCTCCATCACAAGTCCATTGGAATTTACCTGAATTACTTCATTGTTGAAAAGAGTCATATCTATCAAAGTTGATCATCACATAATCTTATTGCTGCTGTGTATAATATTCTCTTGGTTCTAATCACTTCACTTAACATCAGTTCATGTAAGTCTCTCCAGGCCTTTCTGAAATCTTCCTGCTTATTGTTTCTTATAGAACAAGAATATTCCATAACACTCATATACTATAACATATTCAGTCACTGCAATTGACAGGCATCCACTCAATTTCTATTCCTTGTCAAAAAGGGCTACTACAAACATTTTTGCACATGTGAATTCCCTTCCCTTTGTTATGATCTCTTTAGGATACAAACCCAGTAGAGACACGATCAAAGGATATGCTTCAGAATGGTTGGATCAGTTCACAACTTCACCAATAATATATTAATGTCCCAGTTTTCCCACATTTCCTCCAACATTTATCCTTATTGGATGAATTTTAATCTCATCATCCACCAAGGAAAAACCAGTTGGATAAAGATATTTGTTCTCCAGATTTGAAATACTATTCATTGTCCATCAGTGAGAGAGAAATAGAAAGATAGAGACAGAGAGAGGTCGACAGACAAATAGATAGACAGACAGATGGTACAAATGGACAATGGTTAGGGCCAGAATGAGATAGAAAATAGAGTAGTCTTTGTTGCTTTAGAAAGTACAAACTTTTATTAATGATGCTAAATATCTTTTAGAAATAAAGTCCATCTATTGGAATATAATGGCAGGGATTGCTTCATCTTTTATATTTATATTTCTAATTATGAATAAGTACTTGGCACATAATGAGCACTACTTATAACTATAGTAGAAGTATGGATTCAGAAGCACCTGGTCATTCATCCTGTCTCAGGATGGTTGTGTGACTTCAGGCAAGTCCTATAATTTTTCTTACCTTTGGTTTGATGATTCTTGAGGGCCTTTCACGTTCTGCATTTATGATCCTCTGATCTTAATGAATAATTTTACTTTATTCATTATCCATTCATTCTATGCCTTTGCTTCATTGCTATTTCCTAAGCCTTACATTCCCTCTTTCCCTTTCTTGACCTGTCTATTCCTACTAATCCTCAAAAGCCCAGCTTAAAAACTTCCACAGATCTTTTCCTGACCTTTCATTAAAAAGGCCATCCATAATTCTTTATTCACATCTTTCTGATGCCTTTATCATTAATGTTGGGTTTTGTAGTTATATGTGTATGTTTTCTCCTTATTAGTAGGTCATGAAGTCAGGGACCCTGTCTTCTTTAAACTTTGTATCTCTCTTAGGCCCAGAACACTGTTCTGCATAGAGTAGGTGCTTAACAAATGTCCACTGAATTGAATTAAATTATGTCCTTCATTATCTAATTATAATTTGGACAAAATAATTTATTAAAATGTAGTTTTGGTTCCTCTTAACAATGTGGTGATTCAAAGCAGTTTTGATAGATGTGGAATGGAAAATGCTATCCACATCTAGAGAGAGAACTATGAATGTGGATGGAAGCATACTATTTTCACCTTTTTTTTTTTTTGTATCTTGTGGGATTTTTCCTTTTGGTCTGATTTTTCTTACATAACATGATGTATTTGGAAACATGTTTTAAAAAACTGCACATATTTAACCTATATCAGGTTGTTTGCTGTCCTGGGGAAGTAAGGGAGAGAGAGAGAAAAATTTGGAACACAAAGTCTTACAAAAATGAATGTTGAAAACTATCTTTATATATATTTGGAAGAATTTAATACTATTTAAAAAATAAAATGTAGTTTTAGAAGCTAGGTGTACAGTGGATAGAAGGCCAAGCCTGAAGTCAGGAAGTGCTGACTTCAAATGTATTTTCAAACATTTACTAACTCTGTGATGTTGGGCATGCCACTTAACCCTGTTTGCCTCCATTTTCTCATTTGTAAAACGAACTGGAGAAGGAAATGGTAAACCATTCCAATATTTATGTCAAGAAAATCTCAAATAAGATTGCAAAGAGTCAGACACAATGAGCAACAACAGCAAAATTTTGTCAAAGGTTCTTTAAAGGGGAGAAAATCAAAAGGGAATCTGAGAGAGGGAGTGTGTATCATGAGAGGGCACAACTTTGTTCCCTTGGGAACAGAGCTCCTTTTAATTCATTTATGGTGCTGATTTTCATTATCCATGGAAAATATTTATCAGTCATTCCTCACACTGATAAAATCATACATTTGATCAAAAAAAAAAAAGACTTCACTAAGCATAGCTTAATAAGTTCATATAAAAGTGTAATTAGATATATGTGTTCCCTTTTAGTCTGTAAGCTCCTTGAGGGTAGGGGTGAATTTATTTTCTTTAGCTATAGTGCCTAATCTTTAGTAAGCACTAATTAAATGTTTATTGATTGATTCCCAGATTTTTGGGTTTATAGGATTTAGAATTGGAAGGAAAATTAGAGATAATTTAGAATAGCTGGTTCACTTTAGAGATTAGAAAATTAAGGCCCAGGAAAGGGACTTGCATTTTGCTTAAAGTTACAGTTGCACATTTCACATTCTCTCACATTGTATTATCATGACTTCCTCATTAGAAAACTAAACTGAAAAATTATTTGATAACTCCAAGAGAAAATACTGAGAAATGGAATGCATATTTCCCAGTGGAAGCTAATTCAGAAAGAACCAGTCTCCATCATCTCAGCTATCTTGACAGGATGCAGTAGCCTTCCTGTAAGACAGTATCATGGCTTTATGGCAATGCTTTATATATCCTTTTATTAGCCTGCAAGTTATGTGATTTGGAGACAAATTGGCCCAGTGTGTAGCTGCAGAATGCAGTGCCCTATTACTGTAGATCTCAAGCTCACCCTGCATGATGGGTGGTCCCCTTTCTCACAGATGTATACACCAACACAACACACTGGCTGCCCCCAGTCTCCCTTGAAGTCTGTGTTGTATAGAGAACATGTTGTTGCCATTTGACACTTAAACAGTCCAGATACCCAGTCCGTAGTTAGTGCCATAATAAACTTTGAAGCATATGTTTTTAGGGCACTATATTCACATTCATCAATCCAGCATGACATGAAAATAGCCACTGATGGGGGGAAATGCATACTTTCAAAAAACAGAACTACACTGCAAGGTGTATACTACACCAGTGAACCTGATGCCCCCATTTATGTGTGCGCGCGTGTGTGTGTGTGTGTGTGTGTGTGTGCATCCATGCATGGATAGCTCTCCTTGGCATTGGAGGAATAGCTCAAAATCAAGTGACTTGGAAAATTAACTATGACCTATTTCCAGAGGGCTGAAAGCATGGTTACAGCTTCTGGGCCCAGCACTTTTATATCTGAGTGGGCAGAGAAATTATGTTGGAAAAGATGATTTGTTCTGCCTGTGAAACATGAATATAACAGAGAGATTAGTTACACCGGAAGATAGTCTTCCGGATTCACTGGGGGACCCTACAGGGAATAAGTTTCTATTTGGACCCTAAATGCATATTTGCAAACCTAGAGAATAGCTCCTCCACAGAAATATACTTTTGAAATGCAATTTTCTGAGTGTCTAGATGTAAGAAAATAGCCAGAAACATAGGTCATGTAAGTTTCAGGACCAAATGACCTTTTTTCTCCCATCAAAGTATGATTTGCCAGTGCCCCCAGAAATTAAAATAATTCCAAGAAATAATTAAGAACTTATTAATGCAAGTCCTTGTATTTGGTATGGGACATATAGAGACATTCTAGATATAGCCCTTCCTATAAGGAATTTAAAAACTAATGAAGGATTGTTAATAATTTGGCACAATCAAAGGAATTTTGAGATTATACCTCATACCCAGTAAATTGATACATAACAAAAAGAGAAAATGACAAATGTTGGAAGGATAGCAAGTAAACAGGCACATTAATGCACTATTCATGGAGCCTTGAATTAGTTCAGCAATTGGATAGCAATTTGTAATTATGTCTACAAAATCATTAAAATGTCCAACCTTTTTTACTCAAAATTTTCACTACTAGGCCTATATACAAAAGAGATTTAAGAAAGAGAAGAGAGATCTTTAAGAACAAGAAAATTTACAGCTGCTCTTTTTGTAGTGGCAAAGAACTGGAAGTTAAAAAAAAATGACCATTAATAGGGAAATGGTAAACAAATTTTGGTATGAATATAATAGAATATTATTTCACCACAAGAAATGACAAAAGGAGTGCTTTCAGAAAAACCCAGGAAGACTTGAATAAGTGAGGCAGAAAAAAGGAAGCAGAACCAGAACAACTTCTGCAAGAATGACAACATTGTAAAGAAAAGCAGCTTTGAAAGTCTTAAGAAATGTGTTCTATGTAATGACCAAATGATTCCAGAAGAACAGATAATGAAGCATGCTCCCCACCCCCTTGCAAAGAGATAATAGATGCAAGGTGCAGAATAAGACATATATACAGTCAATTCAGATTTTTTTTTTTTTTTTACTTAGCTATATTTATGTGTTATAAGTGTAGTAAGTAGCTCTGGGCTTTCTCTCCCAGAGCCAAAATGATACATCTACAAGAAGAAAGAATAAGAAAAAGGGATCATTGAAACATTTTTTAAAATGTACAGAAGAGAACACAGACAGAAAGGACAATTTTGAAAGTTACATGTTAAATTTATTTTATACTTAAAAAGAAAAACAAGCTATATACTATAGAGATTTGCAGTTTCATGTACAATTATCTTTTTCTATTCTGTTTATTATATACTGATTTTGTTTTGTGTTTAAATAAAACAAAAATAAAAAAGGAATCTAATGAGAGTTAAGATATATAGAATCAGAGGACCTGGGTTCAAATTCTGGGTTCAAATACTACTTGTATGACTTTAGACAAAACCTTGTATTTCTTCTAGACCTGAGTTTCCTTAACTGCAAAATGAGTTGCAGACAAAAAACAGGATCTTGCTAATCTTTGTATTTATTCCTTGGAGACTAACAGAGGTTGCACATTGCAGTTTAATGTTAATTAATTGCTTAATAAATGTTTATTGAATAGGATTAATTTGTTTAATACGAATTGTTTTTTTACTGAGTGTAAAGTTGCATGTTAAGGTTCTCTGGGGTATACAATGACAAATATGTCATGATCTCTGCAGTCAAGAAGCTTATGGCCCAGAAAGGGAGATGAGATTAATTCACAAAAAGATTTGATATTGATACAAATGGTGGAGATATTGTAAAGTAAGTACCCAAAGAGTGCCAAGAGATTTTTCAAAGTTGTTAGGAAGAGATTCCTGTAATTGAGTAGTTAAAGAAATGTTAGGGGGAGGTACTTAATATAAACATAATTATGTTTCACTTACAGTGTGCAAGAATAGAATTTTACACACATTATTTTATTTAGATTTCACATACTTCATGTACTACAGATTTTTATAGATGAGAAAACTGAAACTAAAGAGGTTAAATTATTTGCCCAAATTCAGAGCTAATAAATGTAAGAGAGAGAATATGAACTCATGTCTTTTGGGGTCCAAACTAACTATCTGCTAGACCACTGCTGATTTACTATCAAGAACTTTCTGCTAACCTCCTGTGTACTTTTAGTTGGGGGTAACTGAGAGAGAACCATATTTAATCGTTTCTGTGAGTCAGATGAATGAAAAGGATTTTTTAATCCCTTATTATTTGTAGGACACTCTACTAAAAATAAAAACAAATTAAAAAAGAGTCTTTATCCTCAAATACCTTACATTCTAATGGGGGAGACAACATCAATTAGAGAATGATTACTAGGGAAGGAACTTTTGGTCCTGAAAGTTTCTGGGATTGTGAATGGAATGTGTAGATTCCATTCCAACCAGGAACTATGGCAGAATTGATTTGATTATGCTTCTAGAGCTGAAGGAATTTGGAAGAAGGGAACATGTGCCATCTCAAAGCCATTACCAAATCTGTAGAAGAAATGGCTAGGAAGTAGAGAGTTGAAAAGATGATCATGGTTGAGTCCTTTAAATATCTTGTATAGAACTGTAGAACAAATATTAACATTTTATAACTGGGACCATTTTCCCTCCATCCCTACCTTAACTAAATTGCATCAGATTCATTACAGTTGGGGAGAATATACAATGTCTCATTGATGTTAATTAGTTTCCCTTTCCAAAATAAGTTAGTTTGATCTCAAAATAAGAAGGAAAGAAAATGATATTCGCTAAGATTATATATATATATATATATATATATATATATATATGTATATATGTATGTATATTGTTGTTGTTGTTCCAAGACGAAGAGACTCAATGCAACTAAGTAGAAAAAAACCTAACTTAGGAGTTCAGGAGACTTGGTTTTTGGTTCCAGGTTTTTAAATAATCATAGGTGTTGTGGATTTGACTTAATCATTTCCCTTCCTTCAGTTTTAAGATTACAGATCTAGAACTGACAAGGACTTTATAAATCACTTAATCTAATCCCCTCATTTTATAGATGAGGAAATTGAAGCCTAAGAGGTTAGATAGCTTACCCAAATTCACACAGGCAGGAAATATTGGAAGTGAGCTGAGCCCAAATCCTTGGATTCAAGTCAGTGGTATTTCACACTGTTATGTTGTCTCCTCACTTGTGAAATGACAGAGATTAATTTGATTATTTTAGAGGTTCCACTTGGCTCTACAATTCTTTTTTCCCCCAAAACACCCCTCCTACACAAGCAAACATTCGTTGTACTAAAACCCAAAATAATTTAAGCAAACTAACAGCAACTGCTTCTAATAATGTATATTACATTAGAAATCAATATCTGGGGAAGATTCTGGGAAAGTGGTGGTATAGATCAGTAAATTTCAAGCTCTCCAGATTTCCCCCACAAACAGACCAAATTTGCTCCTCAGGGTGAACATAAACTGGTGAAAAATCAAGAAGACTTGGGGTAGAACAGGGGTCTTCCTGGTATAATCCAAAAAGACCCAAAGAAAGAACCCAAATCAAAGGTTAATTTGTATGAAGTGCAAACACCTTCAGGCTGGCTTTGCAGAAACCCAAAGTGGGCACCCCTGGGGGAAGCTGGGTTTGGCTGGAGCTTCAACCAGAACCATAGAGACTTTCACTTCCAGGAGTCAACTTCTACTGATTAGAAATGCTAGGCCCAGCTGTGCTACTGAGATGTGGCCCTATACCAGAAATTACTAGCATATCCCTGAGTGCTGAGGCAGTGGAACAGGGATGCTGCTGGCTGCTGGGCATGTGCAGGAGGGTGAAGCTCTTGGTTTGGGGTTCCAGGTCAGAGGAGAGAGCTGAAGTGAAGCTAGAGGCACTATGCTCCTCTCTTCCTGTTACAGGTGCTTATACTTCTCATCAAAAACAACAACAGCAACAACAACGAACTAGCAAAGAAGAAAGAACTCAAGCATAGAAACTTATTATGAGAATAGAGAAGACCAGGGGTCATCTTCAGACTGAAGCAAAAAGAGCTTTTTCTACCCCAAAAAGTAATGGCAAATGGCTCCCTGCTCAGAGAGAGTTTATAGAAGAACTCAAAATAGAACTTAAAAAATCAAATGAGAGACAACATGCAAAAACTAAAAGAAAAAATAAAAATCATCCAAGAAAAACAAGATTATGAAAAAAAAAGTTATCCAACTAGAAAAGAAGATACAGAATCTTAAAGATGAAAATTAGAATTAGTCAAGGGGATGTCAGTGGACTAAGAAATAAAGAAACAATATAAAGAATCAAAAAATTGAATAGAATGTGAAACATTTTATAAGAAAAACAACAGATCTGAAGAACAGGTGAAGAAGAGAAAATATAAAAATAATTGGACTATCTGAAAGCTATAATCAAAAAAAAAAAAGAAAGAAAAAAGAAAAGGAAAAAAAAAAGAATCTTGACATAATAATGCAAGGAATAATCCAAGAAAATTGTCTTGGAGTGATAGATCATGAGGGAAAAATAGAAGTAGGGGAAAATCCATTGATCCTTAAAGAGTTCCTTTGTGAAAAACACATGGGAATATTATTGTCAAATTTAGAAACACCTAAATCAAAAAGAAAAATTTGCAAGAAACAAGAAAAAAGCAATTCAAACATGCTGAAGCTACAATGAGAAATGTACAGTACTTATCAGCAGCCACAATAAAAGACTTCAGGTCCTGGAATCATATATATTGGCAATCAAAAGAACTAGGCCTGTAGCCAAAATGATCATATCCAGCAAAATTATCCATAATATTCAATAGAAAAAAAATGGACATTTGATGAACTTATAGATTTTCAGGACTTTCTATCAACCAAATCAGAACTCAGTAGAAAATTTAACATATAAGAGCCAATATCCAAGATTAATTTTAAGGAACTTAATGTGGACAAATTGTTTATGTTTTCTATATGGAAGTGTACACTATATGTTTAAAATAGACATCAGGAATTGAGTAGCTCAGAAGAAAGATTTATATAAATGAGGTACAGAGGAAGAATAGACAGAGATATTAGAGGTGGGGAGGAGGGCTCATAGTTCCGAAAATCTACTCACATCAAGAATGGGTTTAATAGTCAATGTTACGTATATGCCATGAAGGGTATACCATCTTCCAAAATCTATAAAGAAATATAAATATAAAGGAAGGGAGTGGCAGAGGGGAATGCAAAGGGAAGGGGGGAGAAGATAAGGGAAGGATTCATGGGTGGGGGTGGTTAAGTAATAGCAAGGCAAATTAAGCAAATTAAATATAAAATTTAGCAGACATAGGAAAGAAGAGATGTATATAAACACAAAGATATAGATCAGGAGTCAAATTTATTAGAGAAAAAAATACAGCTAGTAAGCTTGAAGATTCAATCAAGAGAAATTTACATTATATGTCAGCCATTTAATATTGTTTTAGATTCATGTTTACATACGAGTAAATGTATGTGTGTATATATCTGTTTGAATATATGTAGATATGCATACATGTTGCTCTATATATGTGTGTATGTATATACATATATATGTGTATGTATGTGTGTGTGTGTGTGCACGTGGCTGTATATGGGTATGTGTGTATATGTGTATGTATCTATTAAATAGAGCTGTGCTTAATTTTAGCCTGCTTGGGGGAGGTGAGAAGGGGATGAAAGGGGAAAAAAAAAGCAAAGTAAAGAAAATACACAGTAGAGAACAAAAGAACAACCTATAAGAAAGTAATTTACTATAATATATCTTTTCTAGAACTAATAATTCATTGTTCTATTTTGAATTCTCCCTGATAATCTGCTATGGCACATGACAATATTTTTTTTTCTTTTCTGTCTTTCTATTTTCTATTAAATTATTAAAAAATAAAGAAAAAAATTTTTAAAGAAATTAATTGTTACCACCTCTCTATATAACACTTTTAGATTTCCTTCTTCTTTCCCCGCAAATATTTGCTCCTCATTATGATCCTGGGATATAAATAATAAGATATTATCTCTGTTTTACAGACAAGGAAACTGAGACAGGCAAAGATTAAAGGATTTGCCCAGCATCACAAAGATAGTGTCTAAGACCAAATTTGTACTTATCTTCCTGATTTTAATGCCAACTCTCTATTCACTGAACCACCTAGCTGTGTCATGAGAATGAGCTATGTTACCTTATTGGTTATTCAAGACTAAGGTTGTTCACTACAATTCACTGTGGTTCAATGGTTTTTTGGCATTAAGATCACTGAAATCACTATGTATATTGTTTTCTTGATTCTGGTTTTTTTTCAGTGTGACACTTCAGTCCCAGAACAGAAGTCTTTAGGAATATCACTATTGATATGGTCCAGTTAACAAACATCTCATGACTTGCGACAAACTGTACCATCACAAGAAACCTGAAAATAATTCTTGTCCATGAGTCAGAGATTGACAGGGGGAAAGGTTATCATCCTCTTACTCATCAGCTGTTTCTAGGTTTGGTTTTGTTTCTATTCTTCAGCTTATATTGAGATGTCTTGGATTCAGGTCAAAACCCCAAACTTTATCCTTGTCAGCAGAGCCAAGTGTCCCTTTGATTACATGAGACTGTCAATTGGTTTTCCGTGACATTGTCAGAGCCATGAATTGTCTTGGCAAGGTCACTGGTGAATGTTGCCCCTTGAAGCTCAGAAGAAATTATTCCCAGATCAAGAAAGTAATGTATCTGCCTGGGTTCCAGACATTATCTACAAAGCCTCTGCTCTTACCAGATATTGATTTTGAGGGGTGTTGATGCTTTAATTCTTACTCCTAAGATTTAAACTTACTCTTGAAAAGTTAAAGCCTATTCAATTAAGTTTAAGTACATCTTTCCTATCTTTTATATCAAAAAGAGAAATCTTTCCAGTTGTAAAACTCTCTTCAAATGGCCAGAAACCTAGGCAGCTAAGTGTTCTAAACTCCCATTATTCAATACATCTTTCTTATTTATTCATTATGAATATATCTATTTTCTGTTTTTCTATAATAGCTCTTCTTAGGTCTTTCACAATCTTTGCCTCTCTCAATAGCACATTTGATTGTGAGGTTTTTGATGGCAGGGTCAGTTTTCTCTTTTCTCTGCCCACTCAGAGTCTGATGGATTGACCAAAGATTTGAGGGAGAACCCTAGCATAGATGTTTACAATCCAAGGCTCAGCCTAGGATAGCTAGTGAAACAGTACAATTCTCTAGCTGGATCCTCAGTGGAACAGGGATATGATTTTGTGCTGTGGCATAACACCAAGTACATAAGTCTCAGGATTTTAAGACATGTCATTTGAGATCTTAAAGAAGGTGTCGAAACTGCTCCTACCTGAAAGAGAGCAAAGGAAAAGGACAACAATGACTGACAAGCTCGTCCACTATAACTGGAGCCATTCTGACTCTCAGATACTTTCACTCTGGCAAAAAGGTAGCACTTCCTGATTCAAAATTCTTTTTTTTCTTTCTTCTCCTTCTGTTATGGGAGCAATCTGCTAGTGGCTGCTGGGGATCTAATTCTGACCAGCAGAATAGATCCCTTCATGTGAGAGGATGATAATGATACAAGGAGACAGAGAGGCAGTTGCATTCTCTGACCTGTTCCCTTTTGCCTCCAATTTCTTCTTCTCCTCCTCCTCCTTCTCTTCTTCTTCCTCCTCCTCCTCCTCCTCCTGCTCCTCCCCTTCCTACCCCTTCTTTTCTTCCATCTCCTCATGCTCTTCCTTGTTCTCCTCCTCCTTCTCCTTCTCAGACATCAAATATTTCTGACCAAACAATGTAAATGAATCAGGAACATATGGATTAAATTTCTCTTGAATGGCTCAAAACTTAAGAGGGGGGAATAATTTTGCTTGGGGGAAAATACATTTTTATTTTTATATATATTTTTTGCCAATCTCTTAATCTTTGAGAATTAATTGGAGATGTGCCCTGACACTCCAGCTTTTGTTAAGTTGTACCTTGTTACTGTGGTGATGACTCATCATTGAACTGCTGATTATTTTTATCCAGTTAATGAAGATAATCTATAAATTACCACTGACCCAGATTCATTATTTAATAGGACTTAAATTACTCAACCACCCTCCCGCTAAATGACTCCATGGGATTTGTATTTTTCTCTCTGAAAGAAAAGGGTTGCATCTGTTTATTTTCAGAGTGTCCTGTGATGTGGAGTTGAACAACAATTTCTCATAAAAACCCTGCCCTCAAACTGGTTTTTTTAACTTAGAATCCAAGAATTTGCTTTGGAAAAGAAAAAAAAAAATCTGTGTTTCAATGTTATTAATTTCCTTTGCAAACCTATATATTTTATTTTATTCATTTAATAGTAATAGCTAGCATTTATATACTGCTTTACAATTATCATCTTATTTGATCTTTATAATAATCCTGAGGCGAGAGGGAGGGTCATATTATTACTCCTATTTTACAGTTAAGGATACTCAATTGCCTAGGATCACACAGCTGATTAAGTATCTAAGACCATGTTTGAATTCAGGTCTTCCTGAGTCCAGATCCAATGCTCTGTCCATTGTGCCATCTACTTATATCTGAAAACATTCTAAGAAGGCATATATAGATTTCACCAGATTCCAAAGGGGTACAGAAAAGGTTAAAAAAAAAAAAATCCTTTTATTAGCAATAGTTCAGTGGGTCACAGTCCTGATAAGGACAGCCTTACTTTGTTCATAAAATATTAGGAAGAAAATGTGGATGGGAAAGAAAACTCCCTAAAAGTCAATTTAAAATAATTATTATAAACGAACTTTCATTTTTGTATGAGGCATTTGTGTGTGAGTTCTTCAAACACAGGGAGATCCATAGGATCCTAAGTCGTGGTCCAAATGGGGTTGCAATAAAATGGCAAGAAATCATAAGGTTAATAAGGATCTGCCCCCTCATGGTGAAACTTGAAACTGACAAAATTCTGACCTAGTGGACCCCTCTTGGGGTCCCCTAGCAGTACCCTTTATCCCTTTCTTTATTCCTTCCCTAGGCTTATTTATAAATAATAATTCAGAATCTTGAAACAAGCTTACAACTCATTTTAACATAAATGAAAAAAGATTCTCAGCACTGGAATAGGTGTTTTTTTGAGTCTCAAATGCAGATCATGACTGAAGTATAAAACTTTTTTTTTGGGGGGGGGGCAAGATTTTCTAATCATTGTGTTATGAACGCTTTTGGCAATCTTCTGCAGCCTTTCGAGTCCTTTTCAGAATAAGGTTTTTAAATGCACAAAATAAAGTACACAGGATTATAAAGGAAGTCAATTTTATCGAAATAAAATTATTCCAATTGCCTTGCAAAAAATAAAAAATAAAACAGCTATTTTGAATAGCTATTATAAAATAGCTATTATTTAATTAAAAAAAAAGAAATACAATAACTTAAAAAAAATTTAAAGGCTTATAGACAGTAGGTTAAAGAAGTATGTTTGAGAGTCAATTCAACAAAGGTATAATAAATGTTTGATTATGGTGTTTCCAAAAGACTTTTAAAATATTCCTATTCAGCATTTGCTGCTTTTGTTATTTTAGAAAGGAGCTGTAAAGAGGACTTTTTTTTTTTTCTGAACAGAAACTTGAACAAATTTCAAAATCTGATTTAGCTTTGCTAAAATCAGGTCCCATAAACACAATTGTTTTTGTTCCCACACCATCATGTCTTAACCCAAAGTCCTATGAAAGTTTCAAGCTTTAAGTTTCTGGAAAAAAAAGAACAAAAGCATTCATTTATTCAGATTTCTAAAATGATGTCTAAATTTCAAACATTTCAATGTTTTTTTCCCCCTTTTTAAAACGAAAAACTTTATTAAAAGCTTAACATAGATCACCAAAACAATCAACTTAATTTGTTTAGGGACTACTTACATTTGAATTGATAAATTTCAACCCATACGATAAGGATTTTCTAATCGCTTTTCCTAAATTGGTGGTTCTTAACTTTTTTGTGTGTCAAGAACCCTTTTGGCCCTTTGGTGAAGTTCTATGAACCCATTCTCAGAATAATATTTTTAAATGTACAAAATAAAATATGAAATGTTTAAAAGGAAACATATTATGTTAAGATAGTTATTGAATGTTCTTTTAAGGTGCATAGAGTCTAAGTTAAGGACACTTATTCTAAATCCTCACCAGGTTTCCTCATTTGTCTTTCATTTTTTTTATTCTTTCATTCTTTGATTCATCTCTTACACTGAATGAATCATCTTTAGGATGGGCTCCATTTTCCTGGTTCTGGTTTTTTTCTTTATATTATTTCATAAAAAGTTTCCCCCTAGATTTTGCTGTATTTCTCATACTTGTCCATTTCAACTGTATTATAATGTTCCACTAATTAATTAGAAATTAGATTGTCACTGGCTTTAAAAAAAAAATTAGAGGTAACGTTGCTATGAAAATTTTTGAATGGATGGAGTTTTCTTTTTGATAACCTCTGTCATTCTGTATTTCCAACAAGGGGACAATTAGATTAAAGTTTTTTCCCCAACTTCAATTTTTATTTTTATAAAATTGTAATTTTCAAAAATGAGGAACTACCTTTTAAGAGATGTGCAAAACTCTCAACAATATGGTTAGTAAAAATATTATTTTCTATTAGAATCTATCATATAGCATAACATTTCCTGGTTTTAAAAGGTTAAGAGTAATTCATGTTTCTCATGAGATAGAAAGTTTGCATATATATGTTTATTTGCACGTATACATGAAAAGTACTGATTTTAAAACTGCAATCATAGAACAGGTATATACAATTTTCTTAGCGTGTTTCCTTAATTTTTTAGTAAAGATGTTAAACTGACTACAATATAATGATATTGGCAACTATGAAAATATTAGTGCCAATACAGTGGCCAAGTAGAAGATAATTCTGGGAGGGAGAAAGGAAATCTACCAACTAAAATCTTAAACAAACTTATACGTTTAATAAATAGACAATAAATCTCTAGGAAGAAAACAGGCAACTAAAACCTTAAGCTATGATAAAATACTGAAACTTGACAGTTCCTTTGGCAGTTGAGAAAGGATAGTAATTCTCTTCATCCATGCAAAATTATCTGTGTTTACAGCAGGGAAACGTTGGCTATCTTTGAGGAACAGTGGAAGTTTTCATCACTTGAATTTGTCTCCAAAAATCTCAATATTAGAAGACATTTCATCTCACTTATCACATAAGAATTTTTTCATAAATTCTTTCGCTGACTTTTCTGGCTAGTACATTTTCTTGAAAAACTCCAGCTGAGGGATTTTTAGAATTTAATACCTTTTAAAAAGGGAGAGACAATGATATGGACATCATTTTAAAGAAGAAGAATAAAGATTTTGCAGATTTCTTGTACTTTAAAAATCACATACCTCCTTTTGAGTGCTGGGTTTGGAGGTGTAGAGGTTTGGGGGTGTAGATGTTTCTCTAATAGCTGGTTTGTTTTCCCCACCCTTCTTTTTGCTCCTGGTCTGAAGTTTGTACAAGCTCAGCCAGCTCCTGCCCAGCTTCCCAGATTGAGAGACACACTGAGTTGTAAAAATGTATTTAGCAACTAAAAAGAAGTGGGTGCCTTGGACCCACCCAGACAGCTCTCTGATCTAAACTGTGATGAGTACTGCCTAGCAGGGATGGTGCCAGATCCAATTAAGCTTTGCCTTTTCTTAATGTGCATCTCGGATAAAATTGATTTATGAGTTTTGTTTAAAGAGAATCATAAAACAATACTCATCTTCCCATGGGTTGTTTGAAAATCCCGTACATTTTTGGAGGCTGTTTAAGACAAGTTTGTGTATGTGGTTTTGTGTGTGTGTGTGTGTGTGCGTGTGCGCTTAAGTTATTTATTCTTCGTTACCAGCAACAAGCTATTGTGAACTGCCAACCAGTAACACGGAAAAGTTGACTTGATGTTGCTTGGGAATGTGGCAATGGTTAAAAGGACACTTTCATCATGGAAAACTCTTTTTTTTTTTTCAACATGTCAACATCCCTCAGGGGCTAAAATAAGCTGGAAAATAAGTAGATTTCTTCCAAATTTCCTCCTAACACAGGGAAGTCCCAATGTTAAGGATTATAGGAATGCCAGGACATCTAGACCGGCTCCTACAGGTAAAATGCATTTCCCGAATAACCGGTTGCTTTCCAACCAAGAAAATGAAGGGGTGGGGAAAAAATAAAACATGAGTATAGATTTACAAAGTAATGTCCTTGCAGGAATGGTGTTTAGTTCAAGGTTGACCCCTTGGGGCAGGCTTGTGAATTCTAGAGCCTATTAACAGGACTCTACTCAGTACTGTCCATATCCTGGCCACTATCACTCCATTTCAGTCAACCAAATAACCATTCCCAAGTGTCTACTCTATGTCAGGCATTATTGGGAACATAAAGGCAAAGAATAAAATCAACTCTATTCACAAGGAACTTAAATTCTAAGAGGGAAAAATTCTAAGAGTATATAAAGAATAAATACAACAAAATAAAATTTAATGTCATATGGGAGGGCACTCATTGGTTAGGGGAATCAAGAAAGAGTTCATGTGGAAGAAAGTATTTGAGCTGTTTCTCAAGTATGAGAGTATATATAGGTAACTATCTGAAGTAAAGCTGAGGAAGGAGTGTTTTCCAAGACATGGTAGATAGTCAGTGCAAAAGTCCAGAGACAAGAGAATCATGGATGATGGATGGAGAGGGAGCCTCTTTGTCTGGATCAGCATGTAGGAGAGGAAGCAATACTCAATGAAAATGGAAATCTAGAAGGATTTGTGACTGGCTTTATAAGCTACATTTGATATTTCATCTAGAGGCATTAGACAGTCACTGGAGATGATTGACCAGTCAGATCTGTGCTTAAGAAAAATCACTTTGACAGTAATGCATCTACTCACACAGCACCTACCTGAGTTTCTGTCTAATAATTAAGCATATCCATCATTTCTTGTGGCCACATTAATTTCTGATTACATTCATATGTTACAGCTTCTTTAACTATTCCCCAATTGAGAGGCTTGATAATCACTCTAATTACTCACTCAAACTTTAATTCCTATAGAAATTCTGAAAGGGTTTATATGTTAGTAAATTTATAGAAAACATCACATTTCTTAATTGATATTTTAAATTTTCCTGTATTTTAAGAGAATCTTATAAAATATTCTCAATATCTTTTTTCCTCAATATTCTTTTTTTAAATGTCAGATGGTATTTCCTTAACTGAATCCTCTAATATATTTCTAACTATATTGCTAAATACTTTTACCCTAGGCACATTACAATTTATTTACTCATTTTGGTCTCTACTTAATAATATATATGGTAAATAGAATGATACCAATACTCCAGTATTCAAATAATCAAAATTATATAATTGTATAATAGAAAATTATCTGACTTAAAAGGAAACATAATGGAAAAACTCTTATTGCATTTATTTTTTTATTTCCTTTAGGAATCCTTGATAAATTCCAGATGGAGAATGTCTCCAGTGTATCCCAGTAAAGAATAAAGAAAACTCCAATAAATCCAAGATAAAGCCTTACTATGTGATTATATACATATGTGTGTGTGTGTAAAGAGAGATCTATCTTTATCTATATAATAGATAGAGATTTGACATAAATATTGATATAAAATCTCTATCTAGATCTTTATATCTCTATTATATACCTATAGACCTATCTTTTATTTCTATCTAGATATCTCAATCACACCTGTATCTGTATCTATTCCACCCTCCTATCTATCTATCATCTATCTATCTATCTATCTATCTATCTATCTATCTACGGTGGTTCCCTCAGTGTAGCCACTTAGTCATATCTTCTTTTTCTCTTTGGTCTGGCTCAATAATCCCAACCTGCTATCACAACAAATAAGTCTAGGTTCTCTGAGAAAAATCTCTACTGTGTGGATACAACTCAAATGCAGGTTTGCCTTCCTATGGCAGAGAGTAGCAGGGAACATAATTACCAATATAGCTGTAGAGTCCCCATTAGTAGGGCTTGACACTTATGTAAAATTGTTCACCATGACATCGTTAACTCATTTTCTTAACAATAAAGCAAAAATAAAAATAATAGACCATAGCCATTCAATATAAAGCAAATGCAGGATTGATAAATATATCATAGTATACACATAAACTTTAATCATACATTCTCACTACTGTACACAGTCTCTATGAGGGTACATACTTGCAGAAATTTAAAAACAAGAGACACATGAGTGCAAACAATCCATATGTTCAAGAAAATTCAGAATTCTAACTATATCCCTTGATATCCTTCATCTCTTAAGGAACAATCTGTATATCAAAATCTGATTCTCTAGCAACTGTTCCCCTTCTGGTCTTCATAGCTTTCTTACTCAACAAATCTGCTCCTTTCTTCTCTTCTCTAACTGATAAAGTAATGATAAACTCATTCAAATTATATTCACCATTAAAATGGCACTGAGAAAGTATTACACTATTGTAAAATGACAAACAAATACCTTAAAGCAAAGAAATATAAGGGTCCTCAGATTGACTCTCAACAATAAAGACAAACCTAACTAGTTTCCCACTCAATAAGATGCTATCTGCATCCAGAAAAAGAACTGATAGATATATAGAATAATTCTATACACACACACACACACACAGAGAAAATTATTTTTGCCTAATAGTAGCCATCTCTAGGGTGGGGGAGGAGGGAGAGGAAAAAAAGACATTTATATGATAACTTTGTTATATATTTAAAAGGAATACCAAGTTGCACATAATGTTTTGCATCATTTGCAATTTCATGTGCAAACATCCTATTTATTATGTTGTAGAAATGTTGGTTTTATACCATAAATTAAAAATAAAATAAACTTTCAAATAAAAGAAGAGCTTACAGCAGAACTCCTCAGGTTAGCTCTCTGGGCAATGCAGCTAGGCCCAACCAATTTTTCACTCAACAAGATGCTATATTATTCAATCACCTTCAAGACTTTTATGATAGCATAGTAGATATATAGTATATCTTTTCCATTTATGTTTCTCCTGATCAAATCAGGAGTGGTGGTAGAGAGCAGCTAGCATGTCTAAGCAGTCAAATAATTCTCACAGCTAAAGCCATTCTATCAGATGATGCTCTTGTATATTTTTTATTGCCTCTTATCTTTTCAACTCCCTCAGCTATGCTCTTCTGTTCTTCTGCTATTGTTCAGCAAAGAAATGAGGACACAACTGAAATGACTATTGTTCAGTCATTTCAGTTGTGTCCTCATTTTCTTTGTATCCTCATTTTCTTGGCAAAGATATTGGAATGGTTTGCCATTTCCTTCTCCAGCTCATTTTATAGATGAGGAAACTAAGGCAAATAGGATTAAGTGACTTGCCCAGGATCACACAACTAGTAAGTATTTGGGGCCAGATTTGAACTCAGGAAGACGAGTCTTCCTGAGTCCAGGCCCAGCTCTAGCTTCTTCAATATGTTCAATAACTCATATCAGAGTCTTCTAATGTTTATTGCTCATCTTCCAATTATGAGACAAAAGTGAAACAGCAGTTCTTATTTAATTGTATTTTTTAAATCTTCAAACAATTTTTTTTGTTTACCCTTTTTATGATTTTTAACTTCTCAAACTCTAAAAATAATCACAAGTCCTGGAAACTCAGTTATTTTTCTCTCCCCAAATAGACCTTCTCAGTTCTTTAGCCAGTTCTCTCAGCAGATTGTGTCTTCTCATATCCTATATGAAAACTATTTCTTCACATTTAAATTTCATCATTTTTTTAATCCACAAGGTTTTTTTCCCTCTTTTTAACCAAAATATTCACATACTAAACAGGCAATACTTTAGGATTTTATATAAGTTGACTTAATTTTTTAAAATAAAAATTCATTGTCTTCCCCTTTCAAAAACAAAATTGCTCATCTCTAAAACATGTAACACTTTACAGTAGTTATACGCAAAAAACATTCTTGTTATCCACTGCACCATTCACCAGCAATTTTGTGTCTTCTGAAGCAATTTTGTGTCTTCTGAGGTTATAGTGTTCTATGATTTGTAGTTTTATGGCACTTCTAGTAGAATATTTGGTGAAAGGCAGTTTTGAATCTTTCGAAGTACTTTAAGCTTTCTGAAACTCAGCCAAGCTGAATCTCTATTGAGTTTTGGACTCAACCCATTGTCCATCTTTTAGTACTTTCTCCAGTCTGGATTATCTTAATAAGTTAATCATTCAACTGTATTTCATAATTGGTAGTGGCATTTGTCACTTGGCAAATTGTTAGACAAATCTCTTTGAGTGGTCATGAAACTCACCAAGGATGGCCTGTAGCATTGATGCCATAGCTTGATAAATTCAGAACAATGTTAGCAAGTATTTTTAGTCTTAATCATAAAGTTGTCAACTTTGAACTGATTCTCTCTTTCTTCTAGGATTGAATTCTTTGGTCTTTGGATCTTTTTTAAATTAAATAAAGTACACAGTCCAAGATCAGTTCTTTATTGATATTTATAATTTGATTTTTGAAAAATAAAGTAAAATTTTATTTTTGATTTTTTTTAATGAGAAAGAGATATTAACCTTATTTCTCCCACTTACTCTAGAAACCAGGCTTTCCCAGGGTCAGAGGCATCAGCTATTAATTCAGAGGTAGAAGACAATAGCTATCTAGCATCTGAAAAAGAAAAGCAGAAATCTGTGCCATAGGGGTAGGTGTAAATTGAGTAAGTGAATGAATGGATGAATCAATTATCCATTCAATTAATGGCTTAATCAATCAACAAACTTTTTTTTTTTAGAACTTCCTACATGCCAGACATTGTAGTAGGCTCTTGGGTAACAAACATAATGAATGCAACAATCTCTCCTTACATGATGTAAGTTGATGCTCATCTTCTGTGCTTGGGTAGAAGCCCATGGCTAGCCAATTTATTCTTCTTATTTATGGAGTATACAAAGCAAAGACAGAATTGCTTTCCTTAGAAATATCTGTATCTCTATCTGTATTTGGAGATCCATATAAAGTAATATGTACAAGTAATAGAGGAATGTGATATTCCCGTCTCCAGCACAAAAACTTCATTGATTCCTTATTGCCTGTAGGATAGAGTCCAAATTCCTTAACTTCCTTAAAGGCAAATGTCTTTCTTATTTAACTGTTGGGTTTTAATATTTACATAATTCCCTTAGTTTCTGAAGCTAGAGTGCTTGGAATCAAATCCCTACTAAGAGTAGCTAGGTGGTATAGTATACTGAGTTCAAATTTGGCCTGAGATACTCATTAGCTGTGTGATCCTAGATAAGTCATTTAACCTGTTTGCCTCCATTCTTTACCTGTAAAATAGGAATAATAAAAATCCTCAGGATTATTATGAAGACCAAATGAGATAATAACTATAAAGCACTTAGCCCAGTGTCTGGTATATAGTAAGAGTTATATTAACATTATCTATTATAATTATTATTAGTTATGTAGATAATCCCGGGGAAATCACTTTAAATCTCTATGCTCCACTATCCTTACCTATAAAAGGAGGATTTTTTTTTTTAGTATCTACTTCATAGGGTTTTTGTGATATTTAAATAAAATGATGAATGTAAAGAATTCTGAAAAACTTTTAAGTGCTACAAAAATGTCATCCAATCATAGGATAGCATAGAATTCTATGATCTAAAGCTTAAAGTTCACCTAGACTTTAATATGAGGTAGTTGGACAATATGATTTTTAATAGTATTTTTCCCCCAAATATGTGCAAAGATAGTTTTCAACATTCATCTTTGCAAAACCTTGTGTTTTAAATTTTACTCCCTCTCTCTGTGCACTTCTTCAAACCATATTTCCATATTCATCATGCTGCACAAAAAAAAAAAAAAAAATCAGATCATAAGGGAAAAAGACATGAGAAAGAAAGAAAAAACAAGCAAACAAACAACAATAAAAAGGTAAAAATACTATGCTCTATATTTAGTCTCCATAGTTCTCTTTCTGCATATGGTACTTTCCATCACAAGTCTATTGGAATTACCTTGAATCACCTCATTGGACAATGTGATTTTTAAGATCACTAAGATTTGTCATCTTTGAACCTGTTTGCTCTCCTGTATGTAGCTAGAAAAGTTAAGCAGTAAGTAAGAAACTTGTATTAATTTTTGTAAAATGTTATTTGCTAACTAAATTGGTATAATTATATATTGGGGAATGAGTTATAACTCTTGGCCCCAGTTACTATAGCTTTGGTCCCTCATGGAAGATGATTAACTTTTGATTGTTTAAGAATCAAGCCACACAGACTTTGCTGAGATTCTTCATTTCTTGGCATCGTAGAGGTCCTTGAAAGGATGGTAATTGAAAGGATGACCCCTTCAAGTCATCTGGGAATTTTCTAAAATTGGGAAAATGAACAAATGTACCCAAAGTATTTCCCTCCGCCCCCAGTTTCATTCACTGGGTCAGCAAATATTTAACAATAAATTTATAAAAGATTAGTTGACTCCTGATCCATTAAATCTTCCCAGTCCATTTAATGAAATTGCAGGATGTCAAACTTGAAGTGATAGATTTGCACAGATGTTGGGGCGGGGGTGAGAGGGATGTCTCTGAACTGGATGAGAAAAAAATAAATATTTATTTTAATATAATGTTTTCTCTGTAATTCCAAAAATTTTATTTTATGTATTTAAAAATGTTATTCTGAAAAGGGGTCCACAGACTTGGCCAGACTGCCAAAAGGGGTCTATTACATATAAAAAATTAAGAATCCTTGGTCTCAGCAAATTTCCTAAAAAGGCCAATCAATAATGATTTTTTTTTTTTTTTTTTTTGTCCTAAGGAGGAAAAAACCAAAGGCTTTGCTAGAAACGCTCATATGTTTCAATTGTTTGGTTACATATGAAATCCTCATTTTTCTTATTTTTTGTTTTTGGTACCTGGGTCACTGGATCATACCTGAGGGATGATGTGGGCAAAGCGAGGATAGGGAAAGTATAGGGGTGCGGATTAGAATATTTTTAGCAGTTTAAAGCAGTTAATGAATGATTCCCTGCCCCCCCCCCCAACATTTGGAGGACTCAGATGGAAATGGAATCATACCAATAAATGGAGTCTCAATCAAAATGAAGACCTGAAGATACCTTGGACCTGTAGATTCTAAAGGTCTACACTAGACTTTGGAATATTTTCCCCTTGGCCCTCATTGCTGCTTCGAGTTCTCCACCAGTACAAAATTTTTATATAATATCTATGGATGAGCAGAGCCCAAAGGCCAGATTTAGAAGACAACATCTTTCCCGGGATTCCTTTCTCCTCTCTAGAAGCTGTAGTCTTTTTATACCAGGAGCCGTGACTAAGAGATATTGAATGGTTCACTTTTCAAAGAAAGGCAAGTTATTACTGGCTCCCTCTCCCCTCCTTCAACTTCTAAGACAAGTTCCTACAAAATGAGATTCTCTTCCAGAACCCCACCCATGTGAGACAGGCTGAGGTGGTGGGAGTGATGGAATTAATAAATCAACAATTAATTATTAAGTGCCTACTATGTGCCAGGCACTGTGTGAGGTGCTAAGGAGACAAAGAGATGCAAGCAAGATAGTCTCTGCCTTCAACAAGCTAATAGTTTAAGAAATTGGCCATTTTCCAATGCTTGCATCACGAGAAAGTCAACATTCTTTTCTCATTGATAGGAGTATCAGTAGTAGTTGACTCTACTTCTTTTCAACTCTGGGCCCCTTTCATTATCTATTTGTACTATCTGTCCAATATATACATACTGCTGGACCCACTCAATTTGGTGTCCATCCAAATGCATATTGAAATCTGGACAGCACACATTTGTCATCCACTTGGTCTTTTCTGTGTGGATGGACAGGCCAAATTTTGAGTGATTACAGATCTGATGCATGAGGGTGTACAATATATTTGGGCTTGATGTGATCAATACCATATTATTAGCAGATAGATATATCAGAAGGACCTCTCCATCCCCAGTGAATCCCTCCTCAACCTGAACTCTGTGCTGGATCTCCTCAATCACACTGAGGAATACCTTTGGTGTTTCCTTGTTTTGATGCTTTGCCTGATGCATATTAACAGAGGGTCATTGAAATGCTTTTATATCTTCTAAAGAATCCTGAATTATTCTATTATATGAACTTTTTGCCATAAAAGAACCTGTAAAACTTTTTTGTTCAAAGGCCTTTTTATTAATAAGAATAATAGGATCTTATATTTTCTATATTTTCCAATTAATTGTGAGATTGTAAAGATCTGGCTCATATGGCTAGCAAAAACTTGCTTAGTTGCTGCTAATACCCTTAATGAAGACTCTTGATTTGTGGATAGATGACTCTTATCAAGATTTTGTGTAGGAAAATAGTTATTTTTGTTGTTGTTGTTGTTATTGACATTGTCTCAAACACCTGGAGGGGTGGGGAAGATTTTAAAAAGATCCAAGACGTCTTCCATATCTTTGATATTTTCCCTCCCTTCATTACCCTATATTTCAGTCTATTCTTGCCCTAATACTTGATTCATTCCTGGAATGATCTCCACTCTATGTGCTTGATTCAGTTTGACTATTTTCCCCATCCTTATTCACTTTAGTATTGATTCTTTCCCCCTCTGGAAACACAATAGAAACTTTGGTATTAGAGACCAAGTGTTTAACTCTCTTTGTTGGGGGGAAGAAGAGGGAGGGAGGAAGGAGATTGTTAAAAGGATTTCTCCAAAAAATTTTTGGTTACAGTCCTCCTTCCATGTTCAAACTTTAATGACCCTGGGATAATTTTTGCTTAGTTGGCTATCTCACAAAGCTGTCTTTAACTCAATTTTAGCTTCCACTCTTCTCTCAGCTTTATGACATGACACTCTTTATAATCATCCTTCTTCATAAGATTTTACAGATAAATTTAAATTCTAATTCAGTATTTCCTTTGTATCCATGTCTGTTTAGCAAGTACGTTAGATGTTTGGTTGCTGGATAAAAGACAGAAGACATTTTAGCAGCTATTTTAATTTCTTTGTCAGTTAATAAGCATTTATTAAATTTCTTCTATGTTCCAGGGATTGTGTTAAGCACTGGGGATACAAAAAAAAAGAAAGAAAGAAAGAAAGAAAAGTAAATCTTTGCTCCGAAGGAGTTCAGTCTAATGGAAGGGGACAACATTTAATCAACTATGAACAAACAAGATTAATATTATTTTATATTCACACATTTTATATACACACAAGATAAATTGGAAATAATCAACAGAGGGAAAGCACCCGCATATATAAAATTAAAATTAATCTAGATCAAATTTGTGAATGAAATTATTATAGTGAGTTGTCTATTTCCATTTTTACTTTCAATACAATTTAAATCATTCAGGATTATATTATTTTAATTGTTGCCATATCTTTTCCAGTTAAAAATATTTTATCTTATATTAATATGAATATTCAATAAAAATACTACATTGTGTGCCATTTCTTTTTTTCGTTATTATTTTTCAAGTTTTTATATATTTTTACCTTCATTCTGATGAGTCAATCATCGCCTGCACAAACAGCTGACTCAGAGAAAATTGCATGAATTATGAGTCTTTTCCAATGGAGTTTTCACTTTCATTCTTGGAATGAAATTGGTGTTATTTGGTACTCACATGACTAATATTGACCTTTTCCTGAAGAAACTATGCATAGAAGAAGCTTGTGGAATCTATACAATCAACAATCTTTTGGGCTCTTATTTCTTTCTCCTGAACGATATTTTCCCCACATATTTCTCCCCACATTTAGTTTTTCCCACTTGAAGTCACTGAGTGTCAAAGTTACGTTTTGATTTAATTTGCAAGGTCTTAAGTTCTTTATAAAATTTCTCTACCATTTTGTATTCAGCAATCAGTGTTGGTATGTAAGCTATAATTTTTTTTTCATATTGATCCTTTTTTTAAAGCACAAAGACTCTTTTATTCTTTTTTTTTCAGTTCTAAATTCTTTCCTTCTCCCTTTCCCACCCTTTGAGAATTCAAGAAAGATAAATATATTACAAATATGAAATATCATACAAAGTAAATTTTTGTGTTAGCCATGTTCAAAAAGAAACAAAAAACATACAATTTGTACTCTGAATCCTTTAGTTCTCTTCCTGGAGGCAGTTAGCATGTTTCATCAGGAGTCCTTTAGTACTGTGTTGGGTCATGTTAATCAGAACTTCTTTCAAAGTTGATTATCTTTACAATATTATTGTTATTGCATAAATCATTATTTAATTCCATTCACTTTATATCAATTTATAAAGGTCTTCCCAAGTTTTTCTAAAACTCTCTTGTTCATCATGTCTTGCACAGTAATATTTCATCACATTCATATGCCATATAGCATGTTCAGCCATTCTGCAGGTGATATATACTCCTTTAGTTTCAAATTCTTTGCCATCACAAAAAAGAGTTGCTATAAATATTTTTGTACGAGTCCTTTTTCTCCTTCTTTTATGTCTCTGAGTGTAGACCTAGTAATCATTTTGCTGGTTCAAAAGATATGCATAGTTTAATAGCTTTTTGAGCTTGTTTCAATTTGCTCTCCAGAATGGTTGGAGTAGTGAATAGCTCCACCAATTAGTATTTCTATTTTCCCACATCTCCTCCAGTATTTGTCATTTTCTTTTTGTGTCATAGGAAATATGACAGATGTGAGATGTGCCACAGGGTTGTTTTAATTTGCCTTTCTCTATTAGTGATTTAGAACATTTTTTTTTTTTAAATATGGCAATCCATAACCTTCTCCCTCTGAAAATTGCCAGTTCATATCATGTTGGTCTTTTTGCAAATATTGATCAATAAAAGAGATAGTTTCCTCATCTGAGAGCTCCCTATACCATTTATATTCCAGTTCTAGCTCCTACCCTTGTCGCTGTCAATAGTACTGTCATATTGGAGGACTAAGTATTTCTTGAAATAATCTTTCTTGGTGCCTTTAGAGCAAAGATTCTTAACTTTTTTATGTGTCATAGACCCCTTTTTGACAGTCTGATAAAACCTATCGATTCCTTATGATAATATGTTTAAGTAATTGAAGAAAATGCTAAATTTCAGTTAGTAATCACTGAAAATAAATGTCTTTCTCTCCTCTCCCCCCATTCAAGTTTACAAATCCTTTAAGATAGCTGGGAGATCCAGGGATTCTCACTTCAGATATGTGATAAACACAGTCTAAATACTCCTTTCTTTGACTATTCAAGGAATACCTATGAGCCATCTTCTCAAATATCTACACTTTTTTCTTATTTCTTCTGACTTTATTTACAACAAGAATATCAATATTGATCTGATTCAGTTTCTCCACCAAAATATATTACTCTGCCAATAGACCTAATAATTGGCAGTTGGTTAACAATCTTATAATTAGAATAGTAAGTCAAATGAAAAATGTTTAAAGGTCTAAAAATCACATAATTCTTAGTACTCTCTGCCCAGCTAACTACAGAAGGTCATTGCAGAAAGAAAAAGGGATTTCAGAGGCCACAAAACCATATATTTTTTTTTTATTCTATGGATTGTCATGGCCAAAAAATATTGTTGTCAGCTGGCCAAACTGTTGGTGATGTGTCTCCTCACGATTAGCTGGTTTGGTCCTGGGAAAATAAACTTGTTTTATTACTGAAGCCACATTTGAAGTCTTTCCAATGTGGCAAAAGCTACAAGAGCTTGAGCTCAGCTGGCTTAGTCTTTGAGAAACCAATGTCACCTCCAAGTTATGGAAATTGTACTCTCTTGGTAAGAGCACCACCATCTTTAAACTTTGGTGTTATCTTTAATTCTTCATTCTCCTTTATTTTACCTATAAATTTAGTCACCAAATCTTGTCATTTCTATCTCCATGGCAATTTTCACATCCTTCCCTTTCTTTCTAGTCACAACTATAGTTCAAGTCGCATCACCTTGAATAATATGATTTTACTAAATTGTAGGTTTGATCTTCATCCAATAACCTCCAGTGGTTCTTCATTGTTTGTCACTGTACTGGGTAACCCCCATCCCTGAAAAACATATCTTTTGTCCTCACTTTCATTTCTTAGAATTTCTGGTTTTCTTCAGGACTGAGCTCAAGTACTAGCTTCTATATAATTTTTTTCCTCATTCTGCCAAATTTTAATCTTCTTTCTGATGGAATTATTTTGTCTTTATCTGATATATAATTGAATTTTAGACTCTTTCCTCATGGATAGAGGAAAAGAGAATTCTAGCTGAGACTCCTGAGATTTATAGCTCATTTATAGCCCATTCTCCATACTCTTTTTTTTTTTTTTAATTTAATAGCCTTTTATTTATAGGATATAAACATGGGTAACTTTACAGCATTAACAATTGCCAAACTTCTTGTTCCAATTTTTCACCTCTTACCCCCCCCCCCCCCCCCCTAGATGGCAGGATGACCAGTAGATGTTAAATATATTAAAATATAAATTAGATACACAATAAGTATACCCGACCAAAACGTTATTTTGCTGTAGAAAAAGAATCAGACTCTGAAATACTGTACAATTAGCTTGTGAAGGAAATCAAAAATGCAGGTGGGCATAAATATAGGGATTGGGAATTCAATGTAATGGTTTTTAGTCATTTCCCAGAGTTCCATTCTCCATACTCTTAGAAAGATGTGAACTTTCTTGAGTTTTAGAAACAGGCTGAATGGGATGGGAGAGAACTTCACTCATAGAGAGTTTTAAATTAATGTACTAGAGAAGAGAGAAGGAAACAGAGCCATAATGAAAGCCTCTTAGAGTGGGGGCAACAGTAACTTGATGCTTCCTTACCAGTTCCTTAGAGTATAAATCCAGGCCTATGGACTAAGTCCAGTGAGTAGGTTTTAGGGAACAAATGTACACTCAGCAGAACAAAGAATTTGGGCTAAACTTGACTAAGGTTGTTTTCTCCCCCTTGGGAGCTGAGGAACAACTAAACTTTTACTTTCCCAATTGTCTTTCCTCAGTGCCTAATGCTAGCAAGAGCTTCTGTAGGATTTGGGGTTTGTTTACTTGTTTTTTTTTTTTTTTTGCTATTTCTAATATTTGCAAATTGCTCAGCAGAACGCCTGGTACATAATGGTGGGTTGGTTATTGACCTTCATTTTCAGAGAACCAATTATGTTAGAGTTGAGTTAACAGTGTGTCCATCCAGAAACTAGGCATTGATCCATACTTAACGCCGTACACCAAGATAAGGTCAAAATGGGTTCATGACCTAGGCATAAAGAATGAAATTATTAATAAATTAGAGGAACACAGGATAGTTTACCTCTCAGACCTGTGGAAGGGGAAGGTCTTTATGACCAAAGCAGAACTAGAGATCATTACTGATCACAAAATAGAAAATTTCGATTATACCAAACTGAAAAGTTTTTGTACAAACAAAACTAATGCAGACAAGATTAGAAGGGAAGCAATAAACTGGGAAAATATTTTTACAGTCAAAGGTTCTGATAAAGGCCTCATTTCCAAAATATATAGAGAATTAACTCTAATTTATAAAAAATCAAGCCATTCTCCAATTGAAAAATGGTCAAAGGATATGAACAGACAATTCTCAGATGAAGAAATTGAAACTATTTCTAGTCATATGAAAAGATGCTCCAAGTCATTATTAATCAGAGAAATGCAAATTAAGACAACTCTAAGATACCACTACACACCTGTCAGATTGGCTAAGATGACAGGAAAAAATAATGATGATTGTTGGAGGGGATGTGGGAAAACTGGGACATTGATTCATTGTTGGTGGAGTTGTGAACGAATCCAACCATTTTGGAGAGTAGTTTGGAACTATGCTCAAAAAGTTATCAAACTGTGCATACCCTTTGATCCAGCAGTGTTACTACTGGGATTATATCCCAAAGAGATTATAAAGAAGGGAAAGGGACCTGTATGTGCACGAATGTTTGTGGCAGCCCTTTTTGTAGTGGCTAGAAACTGGAAACTGAATGGATGTCCATCAGTTGGAGAATGGCTGAATAAATTGTGGTATATGAATATTATGGAATATTACTGTTCTGTAAGAAATGACCAACAGGATGATTTCAGAAAGGCCTGGAGAGACTTACACGAACTGATGCTGAGTGAAATGAGCAGGACCAGGAGATCATTATATACTTCAACAACAATACTATATGATGACCAGTTCTGATGGACCAGGCCATCCTCAGCAATGAGATCAACCAAATCATTTCTAATGGAGCAGTAATGAACTGAACTAGCTACCCAGAAAAAGAACTCTGGGAGATGACTAAAAACCATTACATTGAATTCCCAATCCCTATATTTATGCACATCTGCATTTTTGATTTCCTTCACAAGCTAATTGTACAATATTTCAGAGTCTGATTCTTTTTGTACAGCAAAATAATGTTTTGGTCATGTATACTTATAATTTATATTTTAATATATTTAACATTTACTGGTCATCCTGCCATCTAGGGGAGGGGGTGGGCGGATAAGAGGTGAAAAATTGGAACAGGAGGTTTGGCAATTGTTAATGCTGTAAAGTTGCCCATGCATATATCCTGTAAATAAAAGGCTATTAAAAAAACAAAAACAAAAAACAAAAAAACAGTGTGTCCATCTATGGCTGATCAGACCAATATGAGCTCCAAATGCTCTGCCACAGGTTGGTCATGAATAGTCCCTATGAATATTTGGGTGGACTCTCTAACTTTGTACATATCATGTTTCTTCTGAGTTAATTCAATTCTGCTTTGCTCATAGAGCCCAGCACCTTCTCTGATAGGGGCACATCATGTTGAGTGGTCCTATGCCAGTATCTCTCATGTCAAAAAATCAATTCTAAAGTTCTTAAGAGATTCCTTGAGAGTGTTCTTGTATCTCTGTTTCAGACTACTTTGTGAATGCTTACTCTGTGGGAGCTCTCCATAAAATCTATCATCGTTCTCTCTCTCTCTCTCTCTCTCTCTCTCTCTCTCTCTCTCTCTCTCTCTATTTAATAAGCCCAATGGAATGCTTGGCAGTTTAGTTCGAGAAAGGACCTCAGTGTCTGGCATTTATCCTACCAGTTGATCTTTAGAATTTTCCCAAGACAAGCCAAATGCAAGCAGTTCAGTATCCTGGCATAGTATTAGTAGAATGTCCAGGTTTCACAGGTGTTTAACAATGAGGTCAACATAATGGCTCTTCAGTTTGATAGTCTATCTAATACCTCTCCCACTTTCCTTCAGAGCCTCCCAAACACTCTGGCAAAGAGTGTGATGATCTTGTTATCAGTGTGGACATCCCTGGAAAGTATCCCGTCACAGACACAGCATTCAAAACTTAACCATTTGCTGCAACTGATGGTTCCACATATGGATTGTGTGGTGTTGGCTGATGGAGAACCTGTGTTTTCTTAGTCTTGAGTATTGCAAGCAGCTACCATTCTTTGTTGCATCTCAGCTTCAGAGGCTGCACTGAATGCACAATCATTGGCAAACAAAAAATCACCCCCTCCACTTTAGTTTTGGCTTATAGCCTTTCCAAGTTGAGGAACTTACCATCTGTGCAGTAGTGGACTTTAATTCCATGTTTGTCCATGTCAGACTGTATGACTGGAAACATCATGCTAAAAAGCATGGGAGCAAGCGCTCAGCCTTGTTTCACTCCATTAGTGACTAGGAAAGCTCAAGAGCATTGTCCATTGTCCAGAACAAAGACACATGTGCCATCATGAAATTGAAATACTATACTATTAACTTCTCTGGGCAACCAAGTTTTGATATAATTTCCCTTAAGCTCTCATGACTGATAGTCATGATCTCCAAATGTTGTATACAGACCTCTGTTCTGCTTCTGGCATTTCTCCTGCAGTAGTAAACACCATATCAACAGTTCCTCATCCCCTTCTGAAGTCCCACTGGCTCTCAGGTAGGTGACCTTTTTCCAGGTGTAGGGGCAACCTATTAAGAATTCTGGTAAGAGTCTTACCTACAAAGGCTAAGAGAGACAATCCCCTGTGATTGTCACAGGATAATCTATTCCCTTTACTTTTATATAGCTGGACAAGGGAAACATCCTTGAACTTCTGGGTATAACCTTGCCATATAATCTGGAAAATTTCAGTCAGCTTTTGTATGAGTAGTGCCCCCCACCTTACAAATTTCAGCTAGAATAGAATCAGCACCAGGTGCTTTGCCACAAGAAAATAGCCTAATAACTACTTCATTTGGAACTTCAGTTAGGGAGTGATTGATTTCAATTTAAGGTAAATGATCAATAGTTTCCACACTGATTGATGATGGTGTGTTGAGAACACTATGGATCATGTCATTATCACTAATCAGTGTGGCAGTATCAGCATTGAGTAATTGAGATGCACCATACGTCTTTGACCCATAAATAGCCTTTAGTGTATCATTAAAAATGCTTTGCATATCAGCATAAAACTGAATTTTATCAGCCTTCTTACTGAGTCAAGAATTTTTTATCTCTCTAGATTTTGATTGCACTTTACTTTTAATGGAATTGAATACTACCTCTCCTGCTGGTAGACTCCGGGAGTTCTTGTTTTTCTTCAAACCACTTGATGTTTGCAAGTGTTCTGATCCAAATGGGCAAATGCAATGCTGTACACCAAATCTACTCTAGCATTAAAGTCACCTAGAATTATAAGCTTGTCCTCCTTTGGCACATTGACAATAAGGATCTACAGATCTTCATAAAATTTTTCTTTAACTTTATTAGGTTTTTTTCATGGTGGGAACATAGGCATTGATGATTGTGATCTAGCATTTTCCTGCAAGTGGCCATCGCATTGTCATGAGTCTGTCATTCACTACTTTTGGGAGGCATATGAGCTTATTTACTAGATCAGTTTTGATTGCAAATTGCAAACCCACACTGGCTTCACAGTGATCCCTTTCACTGTGATCACTCCCAAAAACATGTATCCAGCACCTATTGCTGTAAGGTGGCCTTCATTTGCCAGCCTTGTTTCACTCAGATTTACATATCTGTCTAAAATACTAGTGCTGAATCAAGAAGCTCCACAAGTCACGTGATAATTTTTTGATGATGGTTCTTATTAATAATTTTTATTATAAATTCCTAAGCTAGCAGAGACAGAGGGAGGGAGGGAAGAAAGAATGAAAGGAGGGGGAGAGAAAAGAGTGAGACAGAGACAGAGAAAGGTAGAGACTAATCATTAAAGACTGGGGACTGATTGTCCCCAGGTTAAAAAACAAAACAAAAAAACCCAAGCTATTGTTATAGGTAGATTCAGGAATTATAAACCTGAGGTCCCTTAAAATTATGCTTTTGAACAAGGGGCAAAAGTAGAAGGAAAAAGGCATAATCTTGAAAAAAAAAATTAAGTCTCTTTTCCCATAGGAAAGAGGGAATATAAAAAGATTAAGTGCCCAACCAATTCTTGCCTTTATAACAGTTCTTGCTAGTTACCTTGCTAGTTAATTTTGTTGATCGAAATGTAAACTCCTTGCTGGTAGGAACTATCTCACTTTTTAAAGTCTTAGTGTTCCTAATGCCTGATAGAGTACTTGGCATATCATTATGGGCACTAAGTAAATGATTGTGGATTGACTGATTGATTGGTTGGAACATGGAGAGTAAATGACACTGATTTAAAGGAACTCAGCAACATTTCTGGCTGAGTCATTGGATTGTGGACATATAACCAAGGAAATAAGAGAAAAGAGAGCTCTGAGTTGAGTATTGGTGTCTGGAACAGGGTTATTATTGCCTGATAAAGAAGTAAGTACTTCAGTTTTTCTCTATTAGGGAACTAGTGATCTGGATTGAAAGAATTCTCTTCTTGTCTAGATATCAGTTGTGGGTTTCTTTTCACTTTTAGCCAAAAAATTGTAACCAACTCCACTTTCCAAAGGAATAACTGGATTAAGTTTATCTGTCTGAATTGGTGGTGTGGGACCATGTGATCAGATTAACAATTTCTCTTCCCTACCTACTATCCCAAAGTAATAAATCCTGCACTGAATTGTAGTACCATCCTTCACCTCTCATGTGTACCCCCAGGCTATGCTCTGGTTATCTATAAATGTGGCAGATAATGGTTTTTTATGGCTGGAAACATTCTTGGGAGTTATAAGAGAACAATGGCTTGAGTTGAAAATGTAATTAAAGTGAATGGATTAGTTTTTTAAAGGAACCCTGAGGATTATCACTGGAACTGGAAAAGAGAGCTTCTAAGAGAAATGGAATTATATCTGGGTGGAGAGAACCCCACAACTCGTATAAATTAAAATGTAATCCAAATTTACATTTGAGATTGGAATGTAGATTGATTATAGGGCAGAAAGTGTGAATAATTGTTACAGCCAGTGTACAAATCCTTAGAGACCTAAACTAAATAACGTATTTCTTTTTCAAGATAATTCCTTCCTTCTGCGGACTACTCATTTAATTTTGTTTTGTTTTTCTACAAGAAACCATCTATCTGATTCTACATGGGAGCTTATTGAAGGTTGATTTAATTGGGACACAAAGAAGTATGACTGGTCACTGGCAGAGTAGAGGTGGATGGGAATGCTAAGTAAAGGATACAGAAGGGTTTGTATAAAGGATATTGGTATATAAGTACAGCCAGACCTCCCTAATTTGGTCTAATTGTGGGGGACGGCCAGGCTTCTTAGGGACAAGTCTGAATCATTAACGATATAGATTTTTAAATGTAGCTTTATTACCTTCAAGTACAAACAGTAACAATGGTGAACAAAGTGTAGCCCAGTAAACTCAATTCAACTCAATGGACTCCAAGCAGATCTGCTTTAATGAAAAGATAAGAATGAGCATCAATTATCATATGAATGATATGCAAATGATGATTCTCAAGTATCTTAGACTCAGAGCTCAAAAGAGCTTTAGAGATCGATCATCTGTACATGAGACTCAAACTAATTTTTTTCTGTCTTGGACTTCTTTGGGCATCTGGCTAACCCTAAGGACCTCTTCATAGAATAATGCTTTTAAATTAATAAAATGCAATACAGAGGATTACAAAAGAAAGAAATTTTATTGAAATAATTGTCAAAAAAATTTTTTTAAATCACAGATTAAGAACCACTAGTGTAATCTAATCCTCTCACCTCACCTCTATTTTATAGAAAGGGAAACTGAGGAAGGTAATGCTTGGCTTGCTCAATTTAAATCTTTAAAAAGCTATGCTGTAGGTAAAGGGGATTACCAAGGAAGCAAAGAAAAGTGGGAAACAACCTACTTACTATATGGCTGCAATCCTTGTCCCTCTGAGGTTTCTTGGCGGCTGTCCCAGATGCTCGCCCTCCCTGTTCTCTCCCTATCAACAGGGTGTGTGTGTGTGTGTGTTAGGGAAGGTTGGCTAGATCCCTCAACATTGCCAAATGCAGCCATTATACTGCTTCTGCCATCAAAAGGATGGAGGAGGAAATGCCTTTTTCCCACTTATCACCCCAATACTTTTTCCCTAGAGAGATGACACCACTTCAGATTTCCATTGGCACTTTCTCCTAGAGAGCACATTCGTTAATCCTTGTGTTTTATTTGGAAGGAAATAGATAGCCCAATGCAAATTCTATTGCTTAAACTCCCTTATGCCTGTGTTGCAAAGGAAAGGCTTCCAGAAGCACAAGCAAAGCAAAAGCAGTACCTGGTTCTGAGAAAGTACAGTCCCTAGGGGGGCACAGGACCAGGAGGTTTCCAAGTGGGTTTCATTGGTGAATGAAGCAAGCACTCCAGGGAGTAATGTTTCTTAGATCAATTTACCTTGGGTAAACGTAGATTATTTAGACATGTCATGACTTCTTTTCTTTTCACCGGGAACACCTTGAACACTCCAGATATGTTTCACAGATCTCTGGCTGCTCTATCTGTTCAGCTTTTCCTGAAGTTTCCCAGCATGGAAGGTTAGAGGAATTTGATAAAAACACTTGTGTATTGCATCCTTTCTGAGTAGATAAATGCTCATTTGACCACAAACTTCTTTCACAAGAGATAAACCTGGTTTGAAGATTTTTCTTAGTAGACAGTAATTCCTTGAGGACAGGAACAGTTTCAGTTCTGTCTTTGGAAGAACAATTTATCAATCAGATAGTCAAGTATTTCTTAAGTGTTTACTATATGCTATTTACCAGAATAAACACTAGGAATATAATGAAAGATAAAAAAAAAAAAAAAACAAACCTATTCTTAAGGAGGATTTATTGTAATTTGGAAGGTGACATGTAAATAACTAGATAGATAAAAGTGGTGGAGGCAAACTGAAAGGGGAAGGCATTACTAGGTGAGTGAGGGGAGCCAAGAAAGACAAGATTTGAGTAGAGTACTGAAGAAAGATGGGGAAACTAAAATGTAGATGTGATAGGATAGCTCATACCAAGTATGAGGGTTAATCAGTGCAAATACAGGGAGATAGGAGTAGGTCAGTGCACTTGGATCATAGAATACATAAGCTGTATTGAGATATAAAAATGATATCCTCCAACAGAGAAATGCTGAAAAAAATACGAAAAACAGTTCTCAAAAGAAAAATTGCAAACTATTAACAATTCTATGAAAATGCTCCAAATTATTAATAATAAAAGAAATATAAATCAACACAATCCAAGGGTTTCATTTTTGGATACGACAAATTGGCAAAGATGATAAAAGAAGAGGATAGTTAATATTGGAGACATTGTGGGAAGATAGGGACTCTGGTGCATTGTTGGTAGAATTGTTAAATAATACAATCATTTTGGAAAATTATTTGAAATTACACAAATAAAGGGACAAAAATACTCCATACTCTTTCACTGCTAGACTTAGAATCCAAAGAAGACATTGAAAAGAGAGCCCCTTAACACACCAAAATATTTACAGCAGTACTTTTTGGGATAGACAAATATTAATTCATGCATGCAATAGAATATTACTGTGCTGTATGAAATGATGTACATGATAAATATAGAGAAGTAAAGAAAGATCAGCATGAATAGATATAGAGTGAAGTAAGCAGAGGCAAGAAAACAGTAAGTATCTTGTTGCAACTAACTATTTTACTTGTCCAAAATCGATTCACCATCAGACTATACACAACTATTCTAAATCTTTTCTCTTTAAGCTTCCCTTGGCACATCTTTTTCCCACCCTCTCAGTTGAGGACTCCCACTGGAAAAAAAAAAAAAACAACAGACTTTGCTGGGAAGCTCCCTTTTTCTTCTCTTCTTCACTTTGTCATTCAAACATCATCCTTCACTATCTCCTCCTTTATTCCAGTTTCAGATGAAGTGGTAACCTTTCGTACCAAGGTCAACTCCTCTACATATACCCTTGGTCCCAGTTTATCTTAACTTTTCCAAGAGCAATGCAAACAGAAAGTATGATCACAAAAAAAATAAAAAGCGAATTTGCAAAATTATAAAGAACAAGCATGACTCAATAGAAAATGCATCTGAAGCTACTCTCACTTCACCCTTTTGTAGTCTACTGGTTATGGTACATTGTACATATTTTTAGACTTCTTCAAGCACAGATTGATTATGCTGATTTTTTTCTCTTATTTTTGTCTTATAAAATTATTATTAATTTTATGAGATGGTCCTTTGGAAGGGGAAGGGAGGAATACTATGGGAAATTATGGTGATAAAAAATGCCATCAATAGATTTTTTTTTTTTTAAAGAAAGACAAGAAAATGCCAGGTTATGGAGAGTTTTTAAATGCCAAAGAGAGGACTTAATATTTGATCTGGAGATAATGAATCATCAGAGTTCACTGAGCAGCAACATGCTGAAGGGGAAGAAAACAAAGCATTTTTCTAATGCTTTCTAATATTCTAATGGAGGCTAGATTAGAAGAAAGATTTTGAAAGAATTCTTTGTTACAGGATGGTACTCTGGGAAAAGAAAAGGAGAGAAATATTGGGGAAAATTTAGGTCATATTAAAATAAGATAGAAATAAAACTTTTTTTGAGAGAAGGGTATTGAAATAATCTAGATGAGAGATAACATGGTTTGAATTAGAATTGTGCCTGTGAATGGTGTTGTGTACAAGAGTATAGAAGAATGATGTGTACAAGATAAATGGTAAAAGTAGAAATGACAAGGTTTGTTAAAAGAATAGATATATAAAGTGACTTAAAGAGTAAGGAATTCTAAGAATAAGGAGTCATTGAATCTGAGGTTGCTAGGTTGGGTGACTAGTATGAACACCATTAACAGTAATAGGGAAGTTTGGAAGGGAAGAAGACATGTTCCACTTGGGATATGTTGAGTTAGAGTTGCCTATACCTTATCTAGTTGGAGATACTTAAAGAGCCAGTGGAAGATGTGTGGATATATCAGTCTGGGAATTATCTGTGTAAAGATGATATATGAATCCATGGGAATTGATTGAAATCACTAAATGAAATAACATGAAGAGAAAATATAAGAGAACTTATGACAGCTTTGAGGGACATTCACAATTAGAAGGTATGATCAGTCAGATTGATGGATAAGAGAAAGAGAGCCTGACACAAAAATTTAGAGACAAGAGAATATCCAAAATGAGATCAACTGATAATGCAAATGCTACAGAGGTTGATCAGGATGGAAAAAAGGCAATTTTAGCAATTAAGAGATCACTGGTAATTCTGAAGAAAATAATTTCATTTAAATGATGATGTTGAAAGCCAGATTGTAAAGGGTTTAGAAGTGAGAGAAAATAAAGTGAAGGTACCAATTATTTTTGGTTTCATATATTGATTTTCTCATAAAGTTTAGCTGAGAAGGGAAGAAGAGATGTAGAAAAACAATCAGGTGGCATTTATCAGGCATTGTACTAAGCACTGGTTATAGAAAAGTAAAAAAAAAATTAGTTCCTACTCTCAAGGACTTCAAAATGTAATGAGGGAGACTGTAAATTATGTGCAAACTATATATATATATATATATATATATATATATATAAAATAAATTGGGCATAATCTCAGAAAGAAGGAGGAAAAGGCTTCTTGCAGAATTTTTTTTTTAAAGGGGGAATAAAGGCTTGTGGATGTGTAGCAGGGAAGAAACCAGGGAGAGATTAAGGATAAGAGAGAAAGTGGAGATGATAGTGGAAGTAATTTGTTCTTGAAAAAGTTAAGATAAGATGGGATCAAGGGTATAATATACAGAAGATTTGACCTTGGTAAGAAAGGTAAGAAATTGGAGTAAAGAGGAAATAGTGAAGAATGATGTTTGAATGATATAAAGTGAAGAAGAGACAAGAAGGGGAACTCCTACCAAAGTGTGTTTTGAATTTCAACCCTCAACTGAGAGGGTGAGGAAAAGAGGTGCCTTAAAGAGAAAAGATTTAGAATAACTACTGTGGATAGTCTGATGGTGAATCAATTCTGGACAATAAAATACTTAGCTAATTGCAACAAGGGCCCAATTAAGATTTGATAACAAATTTGTAGTGGACCTAGTCATGATTTCTTCCAGCTCAGTTCAATAGTAGCACATTCCTAGGTGTAAAGGAAGTAGCTCTGTGGGTAATTCAGGTTTGGTTTGTCAATTTGAAAGTCAATAAGAAAAGGGGGCAAAAAATCTATTGTAGAGTTGACAAGATAGAGAAGGGAGGACAATATGACCAGTATCTGGTAAAGAACTGAGGGAGAAAGTAATTTGGTCATGATGAGGAGTGAAGGTGAAAACCAAAATTAGGAATTGTAAAACAGAAGAAATGATGGGATTTGGACCAAAGAAATTTCAGAGTGAATATAGAAGAAGATATCCAACTCATCCTAACAACAACAAAAAATGGTTAATGGTAAGATCAATGGTATGGCCATTTCTGTATCCAAATGAGGTGGAACCAGAGAAGTAGATTTTGGGAAATCGATTAGTTGAAGAACTGAAAGGTTAAGATATTTGAAAAGATATCAGTAACTATGCTGAAATCTCCCAAGAATGAGGGCTAGGAGAAGAGAAAAAAAACTATAAGCTAAACACTAAATGTATTAAGGAAGAAAGGAAAATGTCCTAAGAATCAATAGATTAAAAACCCCTGGATTGGGATTTTGTGACAAGTTTAGATAGTTTTTCTTTGTGTATTTATGTTATTGGTGCTCAGTACAGTGCTTGGCATATATTAAGTGATTAATAAATGTAATATGACTGGTAAAATGTGATATGATAATTCCATTTGGTTGGCCACCTTATTCAAATGCCAAATATAAACTTTCCAAAAAAATTATTTTATGGATAACTCACATAAGGCAAATACTCACAAGGTGGCCAAAAAAAAAAAAAGTGATACAAAGACACTCTCAAAAAGTGTCACTCAAATCTCTTAAGAATTGATAGTATGACATGGGAGATACTGATACAGGATTGCCCAGCATGGTGTACCCTCATCAGAGAAGGTGCTGTGCTTTATGAATAAAGTAGAATTGAATTAACTTAGAAAAAAATGGAAGATGCACCAAATTAGGGAATTCACCCTAAATATTCATAGGGACTATTTGTGTCTGACCTGTGGCAGAGCATTTGGAGCGCTGATCATTCATAGTTGGAAACCCTGTAACTTGACTCTAACAAAGTGATGTCATTTTGGTCCACTTCAAGAACAAAGGAAAATTGCCTACCAATCAACCAACCAACCAAAGACAGAGGGGGAAACTGTTTAAGATAAAAGGAACTTTGCTAATTATGGAGCAGGCAGTTTAGAGAGATTGTAGAAGAGGCAGACTGATTTGTTTTAGGACATTGGGGGGTGAGGATGAAGATTAAGATGGATAGGCCTGAGGGAGAGGCAAGATGAAGATGAGGAAAGAATGTTGTAAATTGGCTGCCAAGAGTTCAGGATCACTAAGATAGTATGAGTGTAAAAAGAAGAAAATATGTTCCCTGTACTCTGAGTCTTACATACTATCCACTATTGCACATTGCTTCTCAGGGAGTGATTCTTATAACTTGTAGTTATAGAATCTACAATTTAGAAGCATCATTGTAAGATCTCCAAATGCAAAAAAAAAAAAAAAAAAAAAAATCCAGGTAGTTCAAGCTAATGAAATACAAAATGGTAGGGTACAGAATTTGAAGTCAAAAAACTAGTCCAAACCTACCCTTAGATACAAGTGATCATAGACAAATCACTTAAACTTTTAGAACCTCAGTTTTTTTTTTATGTATAAGAGGGTCACAATGATTCTTACACCACTCACTTCACAAATTTATTATGAGAAAAATGCTTTGTTAGCCTTATATTATTATTATTTTATTTATATTATTGTTATTTATTTTATTATATTTATGTTTGATATACTATTATCATTTTATTTATTTATATTATTATCATCAGCCAAATATTTTAAAAGGTTTTATGTCAAATGAAATTGTCAGTTGAATGCCTGACTTACCAGGGAAAATTATTTGGTCAAATAGCAAAAAAATTAATCCATTGAATTATTTTGTCTTCCTGATGTCAAACATCTGGATTGCCTGATTCTTAGTCTCTATACAAAGACAATTCAGACAACACTTGAATCAGAAGCAAACAAAATTTCTCCCACTGGGATGTGGGTAACCAGATGCAAATTCAATCCTTTGATTAAATCCTTTGTTAAAATCCAGAACACAATTTTTGGATTATTCAGAAGTTCTTTTCTACTCCTTATTACTTATGAATGCTGTCTCCCTCCCTCCCACTTTATTTAGGCCCTCTATTGTTCCCATCTTATGAGTATTTTGGCAAAACACACTATTAATGTGATGGTTCAGAACTCTGCCACTCATATTGTTAAGACTCTCCTATTATTCCCCTGGATTCACTAATCCAGCTTTTGCATTGGGATCATCAAATACCCTGGAAACTGCTCTGGAAACATTTTAGGACTTTTGGTTCAAGATGAACAGAAATGCTTCTAACTGATGAATCTTGAGTTATCACTGCTTGTGACTGAAGTTGGAGGTTGAAAGGAGAGGGAAAACTCATAGGTTAGAACTGAAAATGACTTCAGAGGTCAGCTCTTTGAATGCCTCATTGAACAGATAGAGAAACTGAGGCCCAAAAAAGTGGTGGCAAAGAATGAGAGTTTCGGGTCTTCTGACTCCAAAGTCAGCACTTTTTCCAGTGTACCACACCACCTCTCATTTGAGAAAGGTTTAGAACATAAGAGTGTTGAAGTTCCCTTCAGCTCTAAGATCTTATGAAATTAAATGAATTAAATGAAATTTAAGAGAATCATGCATCTGGTTTGGGAAAGGAACTCATAGGTCATCTAGTTTCATCCCTTCATTTTACAAGGGATTCTTGTAAAACAAGAGAGGTATCTGAGGTCCAGAAGTTCAGAAATGCCATGCTGCCACTTTTAAGCACTCAGTGGCTTGTCTAAGCAAACAAAGGTCATAAGCATCAGAGAAGGAATTTGAACCCGGGGACTCCAGTGTCAATGCTCTTTTCTCTGTACCTTGCTATCTTCCCTTAAATAAAAAGGGACCTCTGCACTCTGCATTAGCCAACATCTGCCCTGGGGTCTGACACTTGCCTGCACCTAACAATCTATTTCCTGCCTACTTTGAGACCAGATGTTCAGGGCACATGTGAATCTGCTGGGTGACCTATTTTGTTGCTTGGTCTCAAGCATCTCAATTTCATCAGATCCAATCTTCCCCCCCTTACCCCATTCAGTTAGAATTCTCCTCTCCAGGACCTTCTGCAGTGGGCAGGATTAGTCTTAAGAAAGGGTTTATGTTCTGAATTGGGGGGGGGGGGGGAGGAGGGTGGAGAAGAAAGAGAGAGAGAGAGACAGACAGACAGACAGACAGAGAAAAACAGAGACAGAGAGAGACAGAAAGAGACAGAGAGATTCGGAGGGAGGGAGGGAAGAAGAGGAGGAAAGAAGGGAAAGAGAGGAGGAAGGGAGAGAGGGAAAGAGAGAGATAGAGACAGAGACAAAGACAGACAGGAAGAGAGACAGGGAGAGAGAAAGACAGATTCGGAGGGAGGGAGGGAAGGAGGGAGGAAGGGAAAGAGAGAGAGGGAGGGGAAAAAGGTGGGGGGGAGAGAGAGAGAGAGAGAGAGAGAGAGAGAGCAGGACTAACTATTCTAACAAGCCCGTGCTGTGCTAGTGTCTCAGGCCCCTCCCTGGGACATTGTGCAGTTCTAATTGGGCAGCAGCGGGAAGCATGTGTACCTGCTGTGACCATCTTAGCAAGGGGCCCTTGTGATTAAAAGCAGCCACTGGTCCCTGACTGCCATTCTCCTGTCTCTTAGCCATTTCTCCCAGCCCCTGGGGACTAACTCAGAGTGAGTTAAAGATACTCTTCAGATCACTTACAATGTAGGTAATTCCCTGGACCTCTCTGAGAGATTACTCTCTTCACAAAACAAGATCCTTTCCCTGGGAAGCTTCAGATGCAGAGTGCCTGGGATTCGCTTGCAGAATCTATCCCTGGCAGAAAGAAGCAGGCTAACAAGATGCAGGCAGCATGTAGATGCTCAAACAATTAGAAGATAAAGAGATCTTCAGGGATTAACTCAAAAACAGGCCTGGGAGGGAAATCTTTCTCTACTGGGAGATTCTGCTAATTCAACCTAAGATTTTTACTAGAGACTCATTATCTGCATCAATTTTAAAAACAAAAATTTAAAGTGGAGAGATTTAAATAATGCTCCCTAGGATGAGTGCTTCTAAGAGGCAGCACAGCATTTTAGGGAAAAAAGGACTCTAGTCTTGGAATCAGAAGATTTGGCCCTATCATTTGTCTTTTGAGCTTGAACAAATCATTCAATGTTTCTGAGACTCAATTTCCTCCTTTGTCAATGGGGATTCTATTTCTTCTAAACAAAATGTCCCTAGAGACAACTCAAAGGTCATCTGGTCCAATCATCTCACTTTTACAGATGAAGAAACTGAGACCACAGAGATGAAAAGACCTGCCTTATAGCCACATACACAAATCAGATAATGGGAATAAAACACTTTGTACACAAATACAATCTATCAGCTTTGTCATATTTCAAGGGTCATTATTTTGTCATCAGTGGAGCTCCTGCTACCACTGCAGACTGCAACTCTATCTGTGCCGTGGTCCTCAGGGATTTTCTCCATGGTTTTAGTTCTATAAATCCCCCCTAACATACTGCACAATGAGCTGGAGGACTCTCAGTTTTTTCCTAGCATTTTGAGGGTACGGGAGCAAAAGTCTGTCTTTCTGTTCTCTCTTCTTTTTACTGTAGAAGTCCATTTTCTTTTCCAGACTTACATGTTCTGGTTGATTTTTTAAAAAATGTCATTTCTCCCACAAAATGTCTTTTCCCACAGTCAAATTCTATTATGCATATCCCTGTTTGTAAAACTGTTAATCTAAACAATAAGAGTAATAAAAGCAAGAGGCTCTAGGATTTCTAGTTGTAGCAATGAAGCAGCAGCTTCCCTTTCAAATTTATTTTTATCTTTCCTGTTCCTTCCCTCCTTTTTTTTTTTTTTTTTTTTTTCTTGCTAGACCAAAAAGGAGGTCTTTGGGAAAAATAAAAGACTGGCTTGCGGAGAACTTGGTGAATGAGGTATGCCTGGATTACTGGATTCACCCTGAATGAGCAATATCCTTCCTGCCTCCTTGCTTATACTCCAAACTAAACTTTAGGATGAGATAGACTTTTAAGAGAGGTGAGTATTTTACATTGGCTCTAACCACAAGTGGCTCATTTAGTTCATAGTTAAAATAGCAATAAACTACCCCCAGGCTGTGCTGTCACAGGAGATCATGTCTGGTGGCCACTGGCCACTAAAGAAGTCCTGCATGTGTCTGACTGTCCACTGCTTCTGTATTCCAAGTACCTCTAAGGCATGGAGAGGGTCAGACAGATGAGTTTAGTGTTATCTTTGTGATTCCCCTTGACAAACTAAACAACAACAACAATAATAACAAAAGAAAACTTCTTTGCTTTGGGCAATTAAAAAAATTAGAACAGCAGTTCATAGAGGATTGGCTTAATATGCTGGATAAGTATATGCTTTTAGGAGCTTACTAAAATGCAAATTGTTCCAAACAGAAAACTGTGGTTCCAGTTTTGTTATGTACAACCATAAGAACAACAACAGTGAAAGCTAACATTTGTTTCATGTTTTAAATTTTTTGAAGAACTTCACAAATTTCTCATTTGACCCTCAGAACAATCCTATGAGGTAAACTGTTATTATTATCCTCATTTTTCCAGGTGAGGAAACTGAGGCAGGCAGAAGTTAAATGACTTGCACAGGATCACACAACTAGACAGTATTTGAGGCCATATTTGAATTCAGGTCTTCTTGAATTCTGCTCACTGATTTGCAGAGCTTTTTTTCCCCAGTAATTCATCAAATAGAGAGTAGAAATATTCTTATGATTTTTAAAGATAAAGGGTTAAAGGATCAGAAAGGTGAAATCATTTGCCCCATGGTCAGTTACTTTATAAGCTTTAGAACTGGGAGAGCTACTCAGGTTTCCTGACTCCTGAATTGTTTATGACACAACAGCCTCTCTAAGAAACAAAAAGAAACCAGATGCTTTCTTGAAATAGAGAATATCCACAATTGAGGGAAACAAATCACCAGGATAGAGAAAGCATAATTCTGGTGCTCATTCTGCTTCATGTCACAACCTCCCCAGCCCTTTTCCAAAATTCTTCTTGTGCCCCAGCCCATTTTGCATAATTGTTTTCTCAGATCCATTCCTGGTGGCTCTGTCTCATGAATTAACGAACATTTATTAAAAGTGCCTACTTTATTTGAGGGACTGTGTTAGAAACTAGGAATGCACAAGCAGAAATTGTATGGAGCAAGATTCCAAGAGTTTACCTTCTTTTTACAATTAGTATTGCTAACTGCATTTCCCCCCGTTTATTCTATGCTCTTTCTCACCCTGTCCATCCTAAAAAGCATTTTGAAGAGCTTACATTCTATTGGAGGTATGTCTAGAAGTATATGTGTTTGAGGGTGCCGTTGGGTGGGAGTGAGAAGTTAATTGGGGAATCATTTTCTCTCCCCACATCTTGGCAAAAATGGAATTAAAACATCTCCAAGAATTCTTCCAGCTCTGAATGCTATGATCTTTTTATGTTTAGCCATCCAGGTTCTATTCTCACCCTTTTAAGTTAAACACTCACCTCTGCATCCCCCAAATGCTTTACCAGAAACCTTTCCTTTTCACCTTCTTCAAACCTCTTATCTAGGTGAATGAGCAGGGAAGTCTTTTTTAGGAAGAGCCCAAAGAATCCCTGGAATAATGGGAGAAACTGTAGTGGGCATAAAGAGACAAGGAATATTTCTCATACCATGAAATAAATTCTTTTGGCCACATTCCTGAGAAAAGTTAGACCTTTTTCTCCCTGCCCTGCTACCTACCATATTTGATCAAATAGCTTTTGATTGATTCAGGAATTGCCTCCCTTGCCCAGTATCAGCTTTTCTGAGTTTTTTTTTTTTTTTAACTGTTGAGTCATTTTAGTCATATTGGATTCTTCATGACCCAAGTTGGGGGTCTTCTTGGCAAAGATACTGGAGTAGTTTGACATTTCCTTCTACATGTCATTTTATAGATGAGGAAACAGAGCCAAACAAGGTTAAGTGACTTACCCAGGATCTTATGACTAGTGTCTGAAGCCAAATTTGAATAAAGACATCCCTGACTTCCTGACTTCAGTCCTGGCACTCTCTGCATTGTACCACCTAGCTGCTCCTCGGTAATGTTGATTAATTTTATTATTAGGCAAAGAAAAGTTCAATTAGGAAAGCAAATGGGGATATTTGCATTGTGTACATATTTTTGCCAAAGACAAATAGAAAATACTTAAATTTTTTGTTCTTAATTAATTATCCATGCAAATACTCCCCTCCATTAATAACAATAATTAAGAGTTAATCATACTTGAAAAAAACTCCTCTATTTTAGTATCATGAATTAGTGGAAAGTTTTATCTTATTAGATGCTATCTTAACAGAAAGGTTGCTATTAATTAACGTTTCTTGAATCAAAATTTGATTTAAAGTTACTGAAATAAACAAAAAATAATATGCAAAATAATGGTTTTGCATAAAAAATCCTGAACTTGCAATAAAAAAATGAGGTTTGGTTCCAGCTGTCACACTTCCAAAGCTGGACAACTTTGGGGACTTTTGGGTTCAGTCTCCTCATTGACAAGAAGAGGAAACTGATATTTAAGGTTTTAGGATTCTATGATTTTAAGTTTGAAAGGGATTTTAGAAATAATCTAATTCTTAAACAAAGTATAAACCTGTTGATGGGAGGATAGCTAAACAAATTGCACTACAGTAATCAAATGGATTAGACACAATCAATCTGAAGTATTTGGAGAAATATGGGAAAACTTAGATGAATTGATGCAGAATGAAATACACACAATTATGAAGCCCCACTTAAGGGATGACAACAATTTAAAGGGAAAGAAAAATATTCAAAAAACTGAATGCTGCACAGTTGTGATGACCAAGCATGATCATATAGAAGAGATGAGATGTTACTTTCTTTTTTTTTTTTTTGGCAGAGGTGGTGGACTATGGGTGTGGAACATTGTATATACAGTTGGTAAGTTTTGCTGAACTATTTTTACCTCCTCTTTCTTTTTGATTATTTGTTTGTTTCGTGTTATAAAGGGCAGCTGTGAGGTATAGTACATAAAACACTGGTCCCAGAGTAAGAGAGACCAGAGTTCAAATATAACTTCAAATACTTATTAGCTGTGTGATCCTGGGCAAATCACCTGGTCAGTTTCCTAATTGTAAAAAAGGGGATAATAACAGCATCTACCTCAAAGGATTTTTGTGAGAACCAAATGAGATATTTGTAAATGCTTAGCACAGTCCTTACCATGTAGTTGCTGCTTATGTTCCCCACCTCACTCTGCCCTAAGGAATGGCTTTCTGAGGACAGGGAAGTATATATTTGAAAATTCAAGTGATATAAAAACAAAATATATCAATTTACATTTTAAAAACAAACAAGCAAAAATACATAATTTTATTTCCTTTTACAGGTGAGAAAATTTACAGAGAAGTAACTTGTTTATGATTGCATAGGGAATAAGTCTCTTCTTCCTCAGATTATTGCTATGAGGAAAATACTTTCTTTGTCAACTCTAACACTCTATAAAAAAATGAGTTATGATGTGATTTATTGTTAAGAAGCGTGAAACCACTAAGAATGTAGGCAGGTACTTTACTACTGTATATCTGCAGGGGCAAGAGTTCCTGATAGGATTGATTCTAAGGATATGTCTGCCTTATGTTGGTATGTACAGCCTGCAGACAGTCTGGGAAACTTGAGTGATAGACTTTAAGTCTTTTCTCATGAACTTGCTAAATAAGAGAATTGGTTTTGGAACCAGACTAACTTTTAGAATACATTCTTAATAGTCTGAGAAAATAAGCCACTCAGTTCAAATTTTGTGCTAAAGTAATATAAAAAAGATGCTGGTAGAGGGGGAAAAAATCTGAACAAAGAAATCTCCCTCAATCTCCTTTAAAATAAAAAACACCCATCTGTAAGATAGATTCTTTTCTGTTTAATCAATCCTCTATCTACCCAGAATTTTTTTTCCCACTGTTCCAGCACCTACCACACAGTAGGCCCTTGATAATTATCTGTTGACTTGCATCATTTTGACCTGAATCCAAAACATGATAGGCTCTAGCTGACTTAGTGAGCAATAGGAAAAGATTCTCTATCCCAACATTCCTACTTTTTCTGATTTATCTTAATCTCTTGGTTTTGCAAACTGCAAAGCTCATAAATGTCTGCTCTGATTTTTGCAATCTTTTGTTTTGGCTATCTCCAGTTGATGATGGAGACACAGTTTGTCTTTAATGAGGTTAAGAAGAAGAAAGTTGGTATGTACCCCAAATTTTTGGAGAACAGAATTCAGAAGATTGACTGAAAAGTTAGATAGGATTGCATCAATTAAAATTGTGCAAAAAGAAAAAAAAAAACCAGTCCAGGTAGCATAGAAAATTCTCAAAAATGAAATTCTGATGATGGAAAGAAAAATAATTTTGATCAGGAGAAAAAGGAGAAATTGTTTGAAGAGACTGATGTGGATACATAGGGAACTCTTTAATTAACTTTGTTTTTTTTTTTTTTTTTTTTAATGTACAAAAAATTAAAGCAAGGGCAGATAAAGGAGAAAAAGCACCAAAATGTGACATAGGCCTATAAAGTGCCCTAAGGCTTACAGTAAATTCAGGTTACTGAGGAATATTAAGATGTTATGTATTTCTATATATAGAAAAAAACAGGATTATAGCTTATACTGGATGTGATGATAATAATGTGTAGCATAGAGTTGTTCAAGTGTAAAAAGAAAAAAGGGTGACAGGGAATTAATGCAAGACATAAGGAAGGGCACCTATCTGCCTCTATTATGTTCTACTACATAATACTCATTTCTGGTCTGTTATTACATCTTATGCTGCTATCGTCTCGTATCTGTGAATGAGACAGGGATGGTCAATCAGACACTAAGAAAAGCCCAAGAACTTTCCTTTCAGGTCACATGGGTTTGAGTACATGTGACTCAGCTTAACCTGTGTTTCTACTCTTTTGGGTAGAGAGTGGTGGAAGGGAAAATGGTAATAAGGAGAGATCCACAGCTCTCTTTCAATTTGCTGCACTTAAGAAGAAAAATACAAAGAAAAATATAAAATTAGAATGAGGAGGCAACAAAGAGAGAGTGTGTATGTAATAATGGGGCCAGAGTTAGAGGGAGAAAAAGAGGGGAGAAGAAAGGAGAGAAGGGGTCAGGGATGTATGAAAGGGAGAAGAAAGAAGAGGCAGAGAGACAGCTGATCCATGAAGAGCAGCCACTCCTACAGTAAGAATCTCATCTGATTTCCTACCTTTGAAGCATTCCTGATCTCTAAAAATCATTTTTTCCTTCTTTCTGCAAGGTAGTGCTGCACGTGCCCATATTACAGAGAAAGATGCTTGAAAATAAAGGATAACTTCTTGAATCTCATTAAATTTATTGAAAAACTGCTCATGGAGTGGATTTCTTTGACAAAGAGACCTAACTCAGTTTCAGTTGATCAGTGATGGACAGAAGCAGTTACACCCAAAGAAAGAACACTGGGAAATGAATGTAAACTGTTTGCATTTTTGTTTTTCTCCCTGGGTTATTTTTACCTTCTGAATCCAATTCTCCCTGTGCAACAAGAAAACTGTTTGGTTCTGCATATATATATATATATATATTGTATGTAGGATATACTACAACATATTCAACATATATAGGACTGCTTGCTATCTAGGGGAGAGGGTGGAGGGAGAGAGGGGGAAAATCGGAACAGAAGTGAATGCAAGGGATAATGTTGTAAAAAATTACCCTGGCATGGGTTCTGTCAATAAAAAGTTATTATAATAAATAAAGAAAGAAAAAAGAAAAAAGAAAAACTGCTCATGGGCTCTCTTCAGCAATTTCCCATATAAGAAGGACATCTACAAATTGGAAAGCATCCAGAGTATGGCAACTAGGGTGGTAAAGTATCTATATAAAGATCAACTGAAAGAATCAGAGTTATTTAACTTGGAGAAGAGAAGACTCTGTGGTGAAATGAAATTACCTTCAAATATTTGAAAGGTGATAACCTTGGAAGAGGAGTCACACATTTCCTTCTTGTACCCAGAAGGCAAAATTAGGAACTATGAAACCAAAACTTCTAAAAAAAGGTTTATATTTGACAAAAATAAAAACTTTCTAACAATTAGAACTGACTAAAAGCAAAATAGGATACTTTAGGAGATGATGCCCACTCAGTAGAGATTCTAATTCTTTGAGTAAAGATTATTTGACAACTATTTGTTGAGAATGTTACAGATAGCATTCTAGTTTACTTAGAAATTAGATCAACTTTTGAGGTTGCTTTTAAGTGACAGATTCTGTAAGAATCCCTTGTCTTAGGGTTCCTAACAAGTTGGATTTTAAATTCATTTGCACAGTCTAGGATCCAAAAGGCTTTTCAACAGTTTGTTTTTAAATTCTGCTTTTTAAAGTGCATTTTCTCAAACTAACCAAAATACAGATCAAATTGCTTGAGAATAAGGTCTTTTGTTTAACCAAAAGGGCCTGTAGAATGATGTCAGAGCATTTTAACAAAGAAATGAATCAGATTCATATTTTTTAAAAACATGGATGAAATCTGGACTATTTTAAGGGGTACTTCCATTTTGGAATTGTGTTTGGAGTATGGAAAGATGTAATTAACTCTCTAATCTGTTATACTCCAGCCCTTGCTACTTTACTTATCATAGCAAGTATTTTAGGAGATGCTTTTGGGAAATTCTTTGGAAAGACAGTGGTAAGTGGAAATGGTGGCTCCCAGGGGAAAAAAACAATTTAGGAATTTCTCAATGATCTAGTCATAGATCGAAGAGAAGCAGAGGATGTGATGTTGTGAGTTTGAGAGGCTTCTCCCCAAGGCTATGTTCATTAACTTGTAAATGTCTATTAACTCTGTGTTGAGCTCTGTGAGAAGTGCCAAGATCCTTTTCCAGATTTATGGAGTTTATGATACAAGAAAAATTATGTGTTGAACCAAGAGACCAGAAGGAGAGATCTGGTTGTTCCTGCAAACAGTAAGGAAAGGAGAATGAACAAGTCACTTCTATAGTCAATAATAACCAAAAATATAGGTAAGGAGCAGCTAGGTGGTGCAGCAGATAGAGCAGCCCTGACTTCAGAAGGACCTGAGTTCAAATGTAATCTCAGACACTTAATATTCCCTGGCTGTGTGACCCTGGGCAAGTCACTTAACCCATTTGCCTCAGCAAAAAAAGAAAGAAAAAAAGAATATAGGTAAGCCCCTTCCTCTCTAAATCCTCCAAATCTTTCAAATATCAATTTTTTCATGAAGATCTCTTATACTGCTTCACCCACAGGGATCTCCTCTTCTAATATTTAACAAATCAATTACTCAATAACTATTTATTATGTGCCTATTATCTGCTTGGTACTATATTTGGTGCTGAGCATATAAACATTAAACAGTAATGTTATTTCTCTTGGGATTATCCTCCTAATCCAATTTGGAATTTAGAGAATGAGAAAGGGAATAATGTATGGCAAAGTCTGAAAGATAGATTGAGGCCAGATTGAGATATAAGGTTTTAAAAGACAAGCAGAGGTGATAATGAATTCCCTTTGGAAATACTGCATTTGAGTTGTCTCCATTATTCAATTTGGAATGTCCAATAAGAGCTCAGGAGTGAGACCAGAGTAGGAAAATAGATCTGTGATTCATCTAAACAGAGATTAAAAAACAAACCAGTGGAAGTTAACTGGGTCTTTAAGAAAGAGTGTGATAGAAAGAAAGGATTCAGATTAGAACCTGGGGAATTCCCATCATTAGGGGACTGGATGTGGATGATGAAAGGAGACTCAGAAGGAGAGCCAGGAGAAGACTTGAGAGAGAGGAGTCATGAAAATTTAGAAAGGAAGAAATATCTCTGAGGAAAGTGGTTCCCACTAACAAATGCAACAGAGAGGTTAAAAAAAAAAAAAAATGAAGAATAGAGTCTATCACTTAGACCTCTAATCTTGTTACCTAACAAACCCAAGTTGGATCAAAGGATCATAAAATTTGGACCTGGAAGGCACCTTACCTAGATTGTGCAGTTGATAGAATACAGGATATAGAATCAGGTCAGGAAGACCTGCGTTTGAATTCCGCCCCAGACTTTCACTAGTTGTATAATCAGGCTTCACTCAGACTTCTCCCTCATGTCCCAGGAACCTCTTCATCCCGGAAGATCCCTTAATAACTGGAACTCACAATTCATACCTGGGAAGTATCTTCTCTGCCCTTGAGGATCTCAGAGGGCAAAGGAGTCCTCCCAGAAACCTCCATTTAAGGAAATTCCCAGATCAACCATCTCTTCATTTCTCACTAGGCTTCCTTCTTCTGGACTTTCCTATCATGTCCCTTCAGTATCTTCTTTATATTCTCCCTCTGCTTCTTTTCAACTTTCTCTTGTGCTTTGTCTTCCCAGTTAGAATATAAGCTCCATAGGGACAGAAAGTGTCTTCTTTTTACTTGTATTTATATTCCCAGCACTTAGCATAACTGCTCAAACAAAGTAAGTGTTTAATAAATATTCACTAGGGGAAAACAGCATGTCCCCGGATAAGTGAATACAAAATGTAAGGAAAATCAATATAATGAGGACTGGAAGTGCAACAGGGTCTGGTGCATACATAGTGGGAGAGGAGCTGTCAGGGGCACTCTGCACAGGTGCCAGTTTTTATTAAATAAAAACCAAGTAATTTAGAGGAGGTGGTACTAATAACTGGGGAAATCCGAAAAGGCTCCTGGTTAGAAAAGGTACTTGCTTAAGCTGATCCTTGAAGAGAGATAGGAGTTCCCAGAAGTGGAAATGGGGAGGGAGAAATTTCTGAGGCAGTTTATATAAAGGCAAGGAGGAGGGAAATGAAATGTCATACTAAAGAACCACAGTTAAGACTTTGAGTTCAAATTCTAGCTATTGCTTACTCTCTTTGTGACCTTAGAAAGTCATTTAGCTTCAGTTTTCCTAACTATATAGTTAGGGGATGTTACACTTGATGATCTCAAAGGTCCTTTTGCTAGGTCTGAACTTTGATCCTTAGAACCTATGTAATACTTGTTGAGTTGGATTGCAGGATTCTTGCTCATGAGCTGGATTCTTTATTCAATAAGGGCACGGTTCATAGACCCCTTCATATAAAAACTAGTTCAAGCTCCAAATGCTTTTCCCACCATTAATAACCATTTTGCAAATTTCATTTAAAAAGAGATACCATTTAATGAAATATTTCTGTTTAAACACCAGCACATTAGGTTTACAAAAATGTACACATCTTGAATACATTTAAGCAAAAATCAATAAACATTAATAGCATCCTGGAAGAAACTCTTCCCACAGAAAGCCCAATAATCCCTTTTGTAATTGAATAGTACTAGCCAAGTGTTGGAGCAAATCAATGAAGATATTCTGCCATATCTTTTCAAATGGTGTGTGAAATTCAACCATTGGGCTGTGGTAGTCACATACAATTCAAATTTGACTAATTAAATGAATTGTGCAATTTTCTATTTTTTAATAGGAAAGGGGACTGCAAAGCAATTTTGAGAGGGTCGGAGCTGAGAGGGGAAAAAATCATCTGAAGATGGAGAAGTCTTTAACATCAATGTAATTTAAAAAGGATTTTAATTGGAACCTATTAAGAAAGAAGTCTGGTGGTACACAGGACAAGATTAAAAATATTTCATTATTGCAAACATGACACTGGGAAAGAATAATCAAAGAAATCATCTTTTTCTCTCCCCCATTGCTCCCATTCTGAAGTTCCCCTAGCTGAGAATCTGAGCACTAGCAGAAAACAGGGTGAATTAAGTAAGAGAGCTGGCAAGGACCATTGAAATTTACTCCTTTATTTCCTCATTTTGCAGATAAGGAAACCGAGGTTCTGAGAGTGAATGACCTGTTCAAAGTTACATGTAAAATTAAAAGCAGAGTCCAGACTACAGAAGCCAGGTCCTTTGATTTCATGTCTATCCACTTCTCTATTACTGATGGTCACTAACCTTCTAAGGCTAACCATTTTTACAGCATTTGGCTATCTGTAATTCTATGTTGAAGGACACAGGTTTCATAGCATTTATTGCTGGAGAGGAATGTCAGCGATCATCTAATCCAACTCCCACATTTTTTCAGATGGTGACATTGATGCATGAAGAAGAAAAGCAACTTGTCATTTAATGGGATGTCCTAAGACTAGTCCAGGTTCCTATAAATGTTGGTAGTTCTTTAGCCAGAAACTGGTGCATTTGGGACATGCATTCTACTGAATGGAAATACTTCTTTCAGTTCTTCTTGTCCAGACCTATTAAGTGAAAAGTCCAGAAGTGAACTACTTCTGGCTTTTTTGAAGAACTCCAACATTTATGTCTTGTTCCAGGAAGCAGGTACTGTTTCTGAGAGGGTTATCTGTCATAAAATATACAATTACAGAGCTTTTAGAACCTTAGAACATGGACATTTTGAGCAGGAAGGTGTTTAGAAGATAGAATACAGAATATTTGAGTTGAAAATTATCTTGATATTTAGAACATAAGATATCAGAGCTGAAAGAGAACATAAATAGAAACATAAAATGTGAAAGTTGGAAAGACCTTAGAACATATTTTATCTATCCACTGGGACCTCTATTGATTTTTCAGTCACTCAGAGTCTGGCTTACCTTTCATAATCTTTGAATTTGCATTTTTTATACATATTGTACATAATATTCTTGTGATTTCACTTAATTCACTCTGAATCACTGGCCATAAATCTTCCCATGATTCATCAAACTCCTCATTTTCATCATTTCTTTCTGCACAAAATATTCTGTTACACTCATATATCATAATTTTACTTTTTGATCATTTTCTAATCAATGGTCACTCACTTTCTTTACAATTTTTGTTGCTATAAAAAGCATAATCATAAATATTTTGATATTTATGAAACTTTTGTTATTGTCTTTGATATCCTTGGGAATATGCCTAGAAGTAAATCCTTGAGTCAAAGAATATGGACACTTGTAGTTACTTTTCTGGCATAATTAAAATTTGTTATACAGAATACTCAATATTTTCATAATTCCATCAGTAATGTATTATTGCATCTTTCTTCCCAAAGCTCCTCCAACATTGACTATTCCCATTTTCCCATCTTTTTCTAGTTTGTTTAGTGTGAGGCAAAACTTCAGAATTGCTTTAATTTACATTTCTCCTTACTATTTATGACAGCATTTTCCATGCAATTCTTTTCAAAGTAATTCATGTTTTGAACACTTTTCTATATTATTGCAATTATGCATATATTTTATATATCCAATTGACATAAATATTTTTCTCACCCTATAATTTCTTTTTATTCTTTCTTCATTTTAAAAATATATTTTCAAAATTTTTAAAATGTTACATAAATGGAATCATCTATATTCTGTTTTATAATTTCCTTTACTTTTTTTTGGTTAATAATTCTCCCCCACCCATATTTTATGAAAGTTACCTCTTTCATTCTTCCATTAAAAATTTGAAATGACTTTTTGTTTAGCTTACAAATACATATATTGCAATATATGATGCAAGATATTATTCTAAATTTCTTTTTTGTCAAACTGCATTCCAATTTTCCTAGCAGTTCTTATTAAAAAAAGAATTTTACCCCCAGAGATTTATATCCTTAGGTTTATGAACACTGGATTATTGTTTTTATATCTCCTCTTTCTTGCTTATTTAATACAACCAGTGATCGACATTTTTGTTTAACAGATTCCAAATAGTTTTGGTGCCTCTTTTGTAATGCTATGTTCTCTCATTCATACTTTTTCTCATGATTTCCCCAGATCTTTTGTTTTTCCAAATGAACTTTATATAGTTCTATAAATTAGTTCCCTATTTTCATTAGCATAGCAGTAAATCTAAATTAGCTTGGGTAATATAATAATTTTTATTACATTGACATGGCCCAAATATGAACTGTGACTCTCTCCACTTATTTAAATCTTTATTTCTTTCTGTAATAAGGAGTTTGGTTGTAGTTATATAAATGTGTGTGTGTGTGTGTGTGTGTGTGTGTGTGTGTGTTGATAGATTAATTCTCCCAATGGCGTTTCTTTAAATCTAATGAATTTTTTCTTAAATTGAAAGAGGAACAAACAGTTGTAGTTTCATTTAACTAAATTTTCCATAGCTTATGAAGAAAGCCTAGGATTTTGTATGTGCTAATAATATTTGTTGAAATAAGGTGAGTACTATATAGAATGTCAGAGCTTAAGGGGAACTAGGTGGAGCTAAGCTAAAATACAGTCTCAGGTACTGACTAACTGAATAATTTTGGGCAAGTCACTTTACTATTATTTGACTCACTTTCCTTAACTATAAAATGAAGAAATAATAGCATTTCCTTTTTAGGATTGCTGTGAGGACAAAATGAAATAATATCTGTAAAGCTTTTAGCACAGTGAGTAGATGCTAGTTAAGTGTTTTATTATTATTAAGGGATCTTAGAAATCATTTAGTCCAGAGGTTCTTGATTTGAGGATCATGAAATTGGATGTGAAAAATATACATTTTTATTCTCATTAACCTTTAGTGGAGGCTTAGCATTTCCTTGAATTATAAAATTAAGCAAAACAAAACAAAACAAAACATTATTCTAAGAAGAGATCCATAGGTTTCACTAGACTGCCAAGGGGGCCTCTCTTTCTCTTTGTCTCTCTGTCTCTGTCTCTGTCTTTCTCTTTGTCTTTTGCTCTCTTTTACACACACATACACACACACACACACACACACACACACACACACACACACACACCTGATTTAGTTTAATCCTATTCTTTTGTATCCCAGAAATGTTTCTTTCTTGAAAGTCTGTAGTCAGTTATCCATGGTGAAAATATCTCTTCAACTCACATTCCCTGAACTACCCCCAACTCTAAACTGAATCATTTTGATTTTTTTTCTCTCAAAAAAACATGACATTGTATCTGGGGATGTCTTTGCTATCATCACACAAAGACAGACAAAGGTGGTTTTTCTGGCCGCTTTATTGTGAAGAAGGGAACAACAAAGCTTCAGAAGGCTGAGTAGGTCTACTCATGGGTCTCCACAGGGCTTTTCATTCCAAATAATAAATGTCTGAGGCATTCTTCCTTCTCAATGAGACTCTGAGACTGTGGAATCTGATGTGGTTTGTCACTGGTTGTTATATTTAGGGATTGTTGGGAAGTGGGTGAAAATGGTTTCAGTTTTCATGTCAGTTATAGACTTTGTTTAGCCAGACCCAGACCGCTCCTCATCCCCACTCCCTTTTCCTTTCATTGTGGTATTTGGTTTGCTTTTCTGTAAGTTTGTTTAGCCTGAGCTGCTTTTGCTACTAGGAAGTTTCTCTTCAGTAGATAGGTATCTACAGTATCTAGATAGATAGATAAATAAATGAACAGACAGACAAATGAATAGATAGATGAATGGATGGACAGACAAATGAACAGACAGACAGACAAACAGATAGACAGATAGATGGATAGATGGATGGATGGATGGATGAGCAGATAGACAAATGAATAGATAGAGAGATTATGGATGGACAAGAAGTTATATATAGATGGATAGATGAACAGATAGATAGGTAGATAGACAAATGAATAAATATATAGATAGATGAATGGATGAACAGATAGACAAATAGAGACAGACAGATGGATGGATGGATGAATGGATGAGCAGACAGATAGACAAATGAATGGATAGAGAGATAGATGGATAAATAGATTATGGATGGACAAGAAGACATATATAGATGGATAGATGAACAGACAGATAGGTAGATAGATAGACAAATGAATAGATATATAGATAGATGAATGAATGAACAGATAGACAAATGGATAGACAGAGACAGACAGATAGACAGATAGATGGGTGCATGGATGAATGGATGAGCAGACAGAAGGACAAATGAATAGATAGAAAGAAATATGGATAGATTATGAATGGACAGTCAGAGAGATATATAGATGGATACATGAACAGTCAAACAAATGAATAGAAGATAGATAGACAGATAAATAAAGTTTGGAGATCTCCAAGTCCTTCTGTATTTTCCTTTCCCCAGTCATTTGCCAAATCCTTATTCTTTTACATGGAAACAAAATTATTTCATTACCTATGACCTTATAGGTTGATTTAAATCATTTAAAGAAAAAAAAATCCTAACAATTGAAGTTCTTATGTACACCATTTATTTATTCACTAACTAAATATTTAGTATGTGCTTGCTATGTAAAAAGTACTACACTAGATACTGGAGAAGATATACAGGTTAAATGAGACATAAAGCTCTGATTTCAGGCAGTCTGCACTCTTATATTAAATTCATAGCTCATCTGACACTTAGTATCAGATTTGGTGACTGAAGTTACTGGTAGACAAGCATAAGGTCCATATGACCAGTCTCTGTCTTGTACTGTGCAAATTAGTTGGACAAAGCAATTGTTTTGTGCCTCCACAGTGCCTCGGTTTCCTCATCAGCAAAATGAGAAGTTGGACTTGATGACTTTTAAAGTCTCATTTACCTCTAAATCTGTGAGCCTGACCTTATATTTCCCATTTAGAAAGGAGAAAATTGAACTAAAACATCAGTAAGGTGTCTTCTAATCATATAATCCTATGATTCCATGATTTTTTTATATTGTACTATGTGCTAGGTAAAAGTGAAAGGTCTATAGTAAGGGGAACCCTATAAGTAAATTAGTAGCTAGAGTGCTGAAGAGAAATCGGGAAGATTTGGGGTGAAATCCCTAGATGTGTGACCTTGGGCAAGTCATTATTTCCATGCCTCAGTTTCCTCAACTGTAAAAAAAAGGATTGAATTCAATTGTCTCTAATATCCTTTCTAGCTTTAAGTCTATGATCCTATGATAGAATAAGGTTCAGAAGAGAGAGGGTCATTGGCATTGGATTGAGTCTCCAATTTTAACAAATTTAACAAATTTTAAATTTGTTTCAGTTTAATTGCTAGTATTTATAGAATATTTTAAGCTTTACAAAGCATTTTATATAATTTAGTTCATTAGCTCTTAAGATAACCCTGTGAAGAAGATGATGATTTTATTACCATTATACAGTTAAGCAAACTGAGGCTGAATGAGATTAAATACTAGGATTGGAGAGATATGTGATACAGCAAATATACAGTTAAGTAAATGCAGTCATTAATTATAAAAGAAAGTACTAATAACTGAGGGCAGAGGGATGGGGGAAGGCAGGGAAACAGGAAAGACTTCCTGGAGGAAGTGGCTTCTCTGTGGAATCTGCAAGGAAACCAGGGATTCTAAGACATGAAGTGAATAAAGAACTTCTTTCAGACATGGTAGGTGTAGAGGGACTATTGGCTAAAAATATGGAAGCAAAGAACCCATCTTTCTAACTCTCATGGAGGACAACTGATAGCTTGTTGTGCAATTGCTGGTTGGGTAATATCTCTGGCTAACCTTTTTTGCACCGGCTATTTAGGAAGAAGTTTTAAAGCTAGATGGAATGCCAGTCACACATACAATCTCACTTGGAAGACTTCTCTCCTTTGAATAGTGGAGCTTTAATCTCATCATTATTAGTTACAAGGAAAATGAAAGGTTTCTTCTAAAACTGTCAGTCAAATCATTATTTTTTTTTGTGAAAGGTGTGACATCAATACTATATATACACACCTGTCCTTTACCACATCAGAAAGCAACTCTTTCATGTGAGATAATCCAGACCTATAGAATTCCCAGAGATCTTATCAAAGGTCACAATCATCCTCCACCCCACCAGTTTATGAAATCCTGGTCTCTGTTATCTTCCTCATTCCATTTATTCTGAATGTAACTTTATTCTCACTTTGAAAAAGATTCCAGAGAAGGTGATTAAATGGTTAGCCTCCTTCTCCCCCTCTCTCACTCCCATGGATTTCCTTTTGACATAAAGGTGACTCGTCAGAAATGTTCTTGCTGTCTCACCACTCTCTGTATCAGATTTGGTGACTGAAGTTACTGGTAGACAAGCATAAGGTCCATATGACCAGTCTCTGTCTTGTACTGTGCAAATTAGTTGGAAATCCCCACAGGGTATATTTAGGAGTGCTTTCATTCTGTTCAATTCAACTCATATTTTAAAACATATGAGTATTGCAGCTACTCTGTTCTAGGCACTGAGCTATGTGATGGAATATTTAAAAAAAAAAAAAAAAAAAAGGCTTCTCTTAGGCTTCATTCTTCATTGATGCTGCAACAAAAAGATTTTCCTTCCCTTGAATTTCATGACACCACCACTTCGTGGTTCTCTGATTTATCTGATTTCTTCTCAGGCTATTCTGTTAACATATTATCTCCTTCCTAGACAGTAAGTGAAGGTATCCCCTAAGATTTTGTACTTAGGCTTTTTCTTTTCTCTCTTCATTCCCTTTTGTGCTCATCTCATTTAGTCCTATGCTCTCAGTTATCATTTCTGTGTAGATAATTTCCAAATATACAACATTAATTTCTCCATAAGGTTCCACGTCCAATTACCTCCTCTCTACTTCTCCACAGGCTCCTCCAAGAGTGATTCACTTCTGGATTGGTCCATTTTACTTGACCAAACAACTGCTTGGCCAAAGTTCTATTTAAAGCCCTCAGGTATGAGGTTAGCTTGTTTGGGTAGCCAATCATACTGTTCTCTTCTTGATCAGTTGAAGAGGCAGTTTATTCCTGAAAAGGAGGGTATAATCCAATTTTGTTTACACATTTAAAAAACCTTATCTCCTTTATGGATTGCTTGATTGATCCATTTAAGACCTAATCCCAGAAAAAGGGCTAACAATCAAGTGTTAAACTAACTGTAAATGATGCAAAATGTGCAAGTGATCTCTTTATAAAGTACAAATTTGTCTTTTGAAATTAAAAAGAAAACAAGCAGAAGATAAAGAATGATAGTCGATAATTCGAGGTGACTTTTTAATAGTTCATTTAGTTGAGGAAACAGGGACTCAGGTCGTTCTGCCCAGTTGAGCAAAGAAAAATGTGAAGTTGGATAAATGAGCATGAACAGTTGAAAAATTAGAAGCACAGAAAGAGATGCCCATCACAGAGAAATTGATTGGATTGGATTGGGACAAAAACTACATTGCTAAAATCCCCTCATTGTAATTGTTGTCATTCTATATTTCCTTCCCTTCCTCTTCCCTATGAACTCCTTCATGTAAATCTGAAAAAGACTTCCTCTCTGAATGCAAGAAGGAAATAAAATCTGTTTTCTTTGTTTTAAATTTTTACTTTATCTTTATGAATAGTAGTAATTATTAGCATTTTGCTTATTGTGATGTAATATGTTGAGAATACAGTTGAAAAGCAATTAAAAGAAAACATTCTCAAAGAAGTATAGAAAAGATAAAATCTTTGGTAAATAAAAGTTCTGAACTAACTCATTGAATGATCTTGGCCAAGTTCTATCTCTTTGAGACAGGTTGGAGGGAATCGCTCACTTTGACTGGGAATTCATATCTAACAAAAAGTTAAAAAGAATTACAGATGCTTGGATCTTTACCTCCAAAGGTAAAGAAGGAGCATTTACATGGTGCATATCTGGGCAAAAATCCCATTAGTAGGATGAGAGGCAAATAGAAGTGAGTGAACAACCTAATTACCATATCATCCTTTTAACATTGTTATACCATTCTAGGCTGGTCATTATTGTTGTTACTCACAGACATATAATAAATTTCCCTAATTCTAATGACCTTGGCATAATATAATCTCTCCAGACCCACCTTGAAATAATTTGACTCTTCTGTTTCTTAAAATCTTCAACTCCCATGCTCTCCATTTTCATTCCTCTTAAACTTTTCCCCTTTTATAATTGGAGAATTTCAGAATTTAGCTGGAGTATTTTTTAAATGAGAATAGGGCTAAAATGTAATCATTCCAGTTTCCTGCTCAAGTTTTCCAATCTCCTCATTCTTTCCAAACCTGGTTTTTCCTTTCATTTTGATCTTCTGCCCTTATATTCTTTTCCTTTCTTATCAGATATATCCTCAAGTTTTGGACCTACTTCTTCTATTGTCCGATAATGATGTTAGCTATTTTAATATTGACTTCTCCTTCATCCACAAATCCCTTTTCACTTGATTCTCTACCATTCCTACCCATGAAACTCTTAACAGTAGACAATTCCCAATGTCCATTTCTGATCTTACTTCCATGTGTTCATAATGCTGATTATGGTCAACTATAGAGTTATTATATGGAACCTCAATTGGGCTCTCATGGCCATATAGCAATTCTTTTATTAATCTATGATTGTATCCTTATCACATTCTCTTAGTGACTATTTTAAACCTACTTTTCCCTCAAATCATCAAGTCTAATCCCTTCTTTTTTGCCATATTACTGACATTAAATGATCTCACTTCCTTTTTCTTGAGAATATCCAATATTAGTTTCCTCTACTCCCCTCTTCCCATTCCTCTAAATTTCTATCTCCACTCACTCTCTCATACTTCTCTCTATTTTTCTGGAAAGAGAAACTACATAATTTCATTCCCTTCAATTGGTTTATGATTTTATTTGATCAATAAGTATACCTTTGACCACTCTGTCTTTATCTTTTTACAGCAGTATTTAATATTGTTGACTTTCTACTTCTTGATCCTCTGTGACATAACACTTTCATGTTCTTCTTTCTACTTCCCTGACAATTTCTCTTCTTACTTTTTGTTGACTTCTCTTAAACATGGGTATTCTCTGAGGCCCTGCCAAGGAAAAAAGTGGCAAATGAGAGAAAAGAGAAGAGGAAAGAAAGGGGACGAGAAAGGAAAAGATAGGAAGGGAAAGGAGATAAGAGAAGAGGAGAAGGAATAATATCATCCCTTCTTATATCTTTAATTATCACCTCTATGCGGATGACTCCCAAATCCATATCTTTACTTCCAGCTTCTCCCCTAAGCCTGGTTCTGAATTTTCAACAACCTGCCTGATACCTCCATGTGAATGTCCTTTCATAATATCAAAAAGTGAATGAGCTCCTCTTCACTTCTATAGTTGATCTTTCTGCAAATTTTCCCAAATCTGTTGATGGCATCAACATACTAAATCACCCAGGCTTAAAACCTGAGTCATCTCTGAATGTGTGTAGTGCAGGATCAAGAAGGAGGAAAGAGTCAATTGGCAAAGCTTATCAATTTTATCTCCTAAATATCTATTGCATCTTCCCACTCCTCTCATAGCAATACCTGTCTAGCTCAGATCTCTATCACCATGAACTGGTCTATTAAAATAGCCTCCTAACTGGTTTCCTTGTCTTTAGTCATTTTCTTAGAGCCACTGTTTCTTCATGTTTTGTATTTTCCCTAATTGATTGTGACCCTCCTCTTCTCAAAAACCTTCAGTGGCTCACCTTTTCCTATTGCATAAAGCACTGATTTTTTCCTTTCTTTTTTTAAGAAAAAATTTTTTTGTCTTTAGTAAATTTTTTTATTTATTTTGATTTTTTTTTTCTGAGTAGTGGTTAAGTGACTTGCCCAGGCTCACACAGCTAGGAAGTGTTAAGTGTCTGTAGTAAGATTTGAACTCAGGTCCTCCTGACTTCAGGGCTGCTCTAATCACTACATCACCTCGCTTCCCCTAAAGTATTGATTTTTTTCGTACTTTCATGGCCCCCTACAATCTGCTATAACCTATCTTACCAGCATTATTCCTTGTATTCCCCTTCATTTGTTTCATAGATAAAAGGTCAGATACCACCTTCTCCATGAAGCCTTCCCTGAATGGCTTATAATCTTTTTTCCTGTTTCTCATGGCACTTCATTTGGCCTCCCCTTTGCAAAAATTTTTAAAAATATAAAGTCTTGAACGCTAGTTATTTGTGTATGTGCTTTATCTGTCCTGCTAGAATGTAAATTCCTAAGGATTGGAATTGTATCTTCCTTTTCATTTAATAGACATTCCCCCCAACACACACACACACTCACACACATTTGATACCTAGGTTTAAGTTCCAGTTTCTTAGCTGTGTAATGATGAAGAAATTGTTTAATCCTTCTAAGTCTTAGTTTTATAGTCTGTAAAATGGGGGAAAATATCTCCTGTACAATCTATCCCACAGAGTTTTTGTGAGAAAAAATGTTTTGTAAAGTTGTTGCTTTTGTTGTTTGGTAATGTCTGACTCTTCATGATTCCACTTGGGATTCTCTTGGCAAAGATAGTGAAGTGGTTTGCCATTTTCTTCTCTTAAGTCATTTTACACATGAGAAAACTGAGACAAATTAGGTTAAATGACTTGCCCAGGGCTACACAGTTAGTATTTGAGGCCAGATTTAAACTTAGGGAGATGTCTTCCTGACTCCTGCATTGGCAATCTATTACAACACTTAGATTTTTTATGCAAGAATCATTGTAGCAAAGTGGAAAAGTGGTGGTTTTCAAGCCAGGTGCTTTAAAATCCTGACACTGTCACTTATGAAAATTTGATCAATCTCTTTGATCAAATGAAGCTCAGCTTATTCATCTGTAAAACTAAGTTTCTTTTTTAAAAAATATTTGTTTTATTCCAATTAAGAAATATTTTATTTTCTCTTCCTCAAAACTCCCTCATATATTGGAAACAAATCAAAACAAAACACTTGTAACAAATAATATGGTTGAGCAAGGCAAATACCCACATTGGTTATATCCTAAATGAATTTCTTTTTTGGTTCTGCCCCCTAAGTCCATCACCTCTCTATCAAGATGCAAGTAGTATGATTTATTATCCATCTTCTGGACTTGTGGTTGTTCTTTATATTGGTCAGAATTCTATGTGTTAACACTGTTGTTATTTCACAAATTTCTCTCCTGGTTTCCTTACTTTATACTGCATCATTTCATGCAAGTTTCCCACCATCCCTTTCTTTATTTCTTATGGCACTATAACAGAATTCCACTCCCTTATATATGATAATTTGTTCAATGTGGTGCCCATTGACCCAAGTTTGAAATTGAATGAGCTAAAATTAATATTTGCATTTCCTCTGGGATCTTGCACTTTCTAATTCCATTCAACAAACATTTACTGCCACTGTTTCTTGTCTGGTTTCAAACATCAGATTAAATCAGGGCAAGAAAAAGAATGAGTGGTAAGAGGGAGGAGGAAGTTAGCGCTTATTCTTAGCAAAATGGCTCTTCTTTTGAAGATAAAGTCAAATTCTTTTCAAAGGATAATCTACCAAATGGAAGAGGTTTCTGGAAATATGTGAAGCCTTCTAGAGCAGCAATACTATCAGCATATAGGTGTAGACTTCCATTTAAAAATCTCAGTTATGAATTTCATGTGGTCTACTTTATCACGTAGCAATAGGACCAGAACAAGTGTCTTTTCCAATAGAGTTCTTTCTTCCCACAAAGAAGCCAGATTGACATACCTTGGCTGGTGAGCTTGACCAGTAGTTCTAAGCAGTAAAAGCCTTTGGTTGCTTAGTTGTTGTCCATTGTTCTCGAAATGGACCAAAATGACATCATTATGTTAGACTAGAGTTACAGTGTGTCTGACTGTGGCTGATCAGACCAATACAAGCTCCATATGCTCTGCCACAAATAATCCCTAAGAACATTTGGGGTGGCTTCTCTAACTTTGCACATCTCCCATTTCTTCTAAGCTAGTTCAATTCTGCTTTGTTCATAGAGCACAGCACCTTCACTTATGAGAGCACTTCATGCTGGACAGTCCTGTGCCTCCTATGTTCTACAATCAGTTCTAAAGTTCTTAAGAAAGACCTTAAGAGTGTCCTTGTATTGCTTTTACTGACCATCTTGTGAGCACTTGCCCTGTGTGATCCATAAAATAATCTTTTTGGCAAGTGTGTATTTAGCATTCAATGTGACCAGTCCAAGGGAGTTGTGCTCTCTGCAGCAGAGTTGGAATGCTTGATAGCTAGGTGACATAGTGGCTAAAATATTGGTCCTGGAATCAGGAAGATTCATCTCTCTGAGTTCAAATCTGGCTTCAAATACTTAAAAGCTGTGTGACCCTGGGTAAGTCATTTAACTCTATTTGAAAGCCCTTCCATGACCAATATAGAGGATAGAGCAGGAAAGGGACCTCAGAGATTATTGAGTCTAAGCCCTTCATTGGCAAAGCAAGAAATCAAATTCCAGAGAAATTTAATGACTTATCTCAGACCACAGACCAATGAGTCTTGAGGTCATAGGGAAATAAGTCATTATGGCTAGAAAGAAAAGCTCAAAGAACATCTAGTTTCTTTCCCTCAGATGAGGAAAACCAAAGCCCAGAGAGGTATGACTTGATGAAGGTTGCACGACTAGTTAGTGAAAGAATCAGGATGAGAGCCATATCTTAAAACTCCAAATTTCCACTTTGCAAGATTTGTGGCTATTTCTATAGAGACAGACAAAGAGAAAAAGAAAAAGAAATTCCTTGAAATGAAAATAGCAATTTGGAAAAGGTAGGAGAGAAACAAAAGTCCCTACAATGCTATGTTACTCTGTGCTTAAAGCTGTACCAGGAAGTTGGGCTACCATTTTACAATTCTTGCATTGACATATTTTATTACTAATTGCTTCTTCAAACCTCATCAATGATCTTTTGCACTTTCTGCAAAGAAATGTTGAAAGCTTTTAATGAACAAATTAATTATGTATAGTCTGTAATGCAAATTAGACTAATTAATTGTAGCATTGATACTCTCTCCTAGCACAAAATATGAGAACTGATGTTATACATATTTATAAGATATAGTACATTTTGACAGATGCCTACAGATTGTGATGAAGAGGTGGTCAAGGTGTTTGAAAGTGGCACCTAGTTTATGACAGATAAACATGGTTACATTTCATGCTAAGTTTAGTACAGTTCCCAACAAGAGCAATGGCTACATCTAATACATGGAAACTTTGGAACCAAATAGTTTTCCCTCTCTCCCCCCAGTAAAAAATGAAGATCTCGCTCAAGAAAAAGAGGTTGCAAAGTTCAAGCCAGGTTTAGGCATGTCCAGGGGAATTTAGTTCCAAATATTGCTTGAAAAGGGTGATTTCATTTCCCATTTGGATACTAATGACCCAAAACACTCCATCTAGGATGGATAGCTTTCAATGATGCAATGGACATTCAGGTTTTAGGTTTGCCTTTATGTTCCCTGATGAAATCATTTGATGCCATTTGGTTATAGAGGAAAATATCCTGTAATTCAGGAAAGATGAGAGCTTATATGGGCTATCTGTCTTGTTACTCAAATTAGAAGGAAAAAAAGAAAGGAATCACAGTGTTATGAAAAGAGCATTGAATTTAGTTAGAGAACCTCATTTGAATCACACTTCTGATACATGAGAAGGAAGGAAATTTATTGATCAAGCACCACTGCATGCCAGGCAGAGTGCTAAACTACTTAAAATATTTTCTGATTTGACTACACAACAACCTTGAGAGTTAGTTGGCTATCATGAACTCTGTTTTGCAGATGAAGAAACTGAGGCAGACAGAGATTAAACTTGCCCAGGACACACTGTTAATAAATGAATTCAGATCTTCCTGATGCCAGGTACAGCATCCCATCCACTTCTCTACTTTAGCTACACAAACTTTCCAATCTTCAGTTTTCTTATTTACCAAAGGAGAAGGATTTGCACCAGGTATTCTCTAAGGTAAGTAATAGCTACTCTAAGGTATTCTCTAAATCCAATCTAGTTGTGATCTGCCTCAAGTCATAGGATCAGTCTCAAATATATTGAAGCTCTCTGTGCTCTAACAATTTAGTTTGGAATCTATTGATTAATTTGGGGAATAGAATAAAGATGATAATAATAGTTCCATCTATTTAATTAGTTTTATTCTACTAAGGGGAAAGTTTGTTTCATGAGCAAAGTTCTATAAATATAAAATTATATATTTGGGAGGGAAGCAGTTAAAATGAAAGGAGGATGCCTTCTAGCTGTGTGACCTTTAACAATTTAATACCCTTATTATTGTTCTATAAGAAACAATCAGCAGGATGATTTCAGAAAGACTTGGAGAGACTTATATGAAATGATGCTAAATAAGGTGGGTAGAACCAAGAGAGAACATTGCACACAGCAACAAGATTATATGATATCAGCTATTCCAATAGACTTGTGAGGGAGAGAGCCATCTGCATCTAGAAAGAAATCAATGGGGATTGAATGTGGATCACAACATAGCATTTTCACCTTTTTTGTTGTTATTCATTTGCTTTTTTCTTTTTCATTTTTTTCTCTTTTGACCTGATTAAAAATCAAAATAAAATAATTTTTTTGTGCAGCATGATAAATGTGGAAATATGTTTAGAAGAATTGTAGATATTTAGCTTATATTGGATTACTTGCTGTCTAGAGGAGAGGAGTGAAGGGAAAGGAAGGAGAAACACAAGGTTTTGCAAAAGTGAATGTTGAAAACTATCTTTGCATGTGTTTTGAAAATAAAAAAGCTTTTATTAAAGAAAAAATAATTAACTTTTTTGGACCTCAGTTTCCTTACCTGTTAAATGGGGAACAATAATATTTGTGCTCTCCATCCCACAGAATTATTGTGGGGAAAGGCCTTTGTAAAACTTGAAGGTGAACAGAAATGAATAGTTATTGTTATTAACAATCATCACAACCATTATAAAGACATAAAGTAGATATGGATGTATTTTAAAATCAATAAAATAGCAACAGAAAAGGATATGCATTGCAGGTGAAAGTTAGCAACCTGGGACTCTTTGGACAAAGATGAGGAAGGGGATCAGATTTGACCACTGGAAATATAATGTCAATCTCTTGGATCTAGAAATGGCAGGGTATGGGGTTCTGCTGAAAATTTGCAAATTTTTTGTTAATGGTCCAGAGGGTCCCTGGCAGAGAACGAACTCATTGATTGACAAGTACACGTTGGCTATCTATCATGCCACCTTAACTATTTGTGAATACAAGAGAAGGAAAGGACAGTGTTCCTATGTTTGGAGCACTCACAGATTAGCTGAATAAATAAGATGAACACACAAGAAGCAACTAGAAAACAAGAAAAAGAATATATCCTAGATAAATGACACAGACTACTTGGGAGTGAGGAGAATTGGTTTCTAGTTTTTCACTTCATGGTTCAGCTTTGCAGTACGGTGAGTACAATGTTGGAGTTAAAGTCAAGGAAATTTCAGTTCAAATCCTCTCAAGGTAATTAGGAGGTATGTTCCTGGGTAAGTCAATTAATCTGTTTGTTTCAGTTACTTCACCTGAAAAAATGGAAATAATAATAATACCTACCTCACAGGATTATTGTAAGGATCGAATGATATTACATCTAAAATGCAAACCTTAAAATTCTGTGTATATGATAGTTATTATTGTATGTTGGATTTGGGTTCTGAGGACCTATGTTCCATGACTTGTTACCATTTATATTACTTAGTACCAATGTAACATTGGCTAAGTCAATGCTCTCTGGGCTTCAGTGCCTTTACTGTATGGTGTAAGAATGGGGTATAAGAAGAATTTATCTTTCAGGGTTCTCTGACTTAGACTCAGGAAAGCTTGAGTTAACCATCTCCAGTGGTATTGATCTGAAACTCACGTTGGACCCTTCTGGATCAGAAGCATATACTAGGATTGGAGATTCCTGGACCCAAAAGAAGTTCCACAAGAACGATTTGTATCTGGGAGTGACTTATGGAAAAAAGGCTGAGGGAAACAGCATTCATTAACTTGTAACATGGCTTACTATTTTTATTTACTTGAACCCTCAAGTTCTCATGACAATTGGAACTGTGACAATTCCAAGGTTACTCTTACAGGTGAGGGTTTGTCTAGATGACTTTCATAATTTCTTCTAGACCTTATTATTAATCTATTGTGACTTTTTATTCAGTTGACTTTAGGTTATTTCATTTCTCTGAGCTTCAATTTCCTCATCTATGTTATAAGGGAATTGAACTAGATGATCTTTAAAGTTCTTTCTAACACTTACATTCTATGATGCATATTTTTGATTCTTGGGAGCCGCAAAAAGTGTTTATCCTGGATTCAGGAGCACTGAGTTCAAATCTAGTCTCAGACTGGGCAAGTCACTTAACTTTTATTTATTTATTTATTTTTTTGTTGAGACAATTGGGGTTAAGTGACTTGCCCAGGGTCACACAACTAGGAAGTGTTAAGTGTCTGAGGTCAAATTTGAACTCAGGTCCTTCTGACTTCAGGGCTGGTGCTCTAGCCACTGCACTACCTCGATGTCCCAAGTCACTTAACCTTACTTGCTTCAGTTTCTTTATGTGTAAAATGAGCTGAAAAAGGAAATGGCAAACCACTTCAGTATTTTTGCCTAGAAAGCCCCAAATAAGGTCATGTAATTACTGAATAACAACAAATTTATTCTTAGTGATCTAGTATCTCAGAGGTTAGAGAATTCATTGGATAGTTAAAAAAAAAATCCAAAGGAAAGTTTCTCCTTGAAGGAAAGATAGTTTTTAGCTAAGTAGGAAGGACCAGATAGATCCTTCAAGACAGGGAACATTCAAGACATTTCCCAAGACAGAGAAATGGTGTAAATAAGGGAATAGAACTAATGAAAATCACTGTGCTAGGTTTTGGGGTTGCAAATAGCAAAGACCATTCTTCTCAAAGAAGCACACATTCTAATGGGAGGGATACAGATGGAAGATTTTTTGCTGCAAGTCAGATGGGGAGGTTCTAGGATCATTTTCCCTGATAAAAATCATGCCAGTTTTTGATTTTGAAGCCTTTGACAATGCCTAGCATTCTGGTGTCAAGGATATTCTCTCTTGGGTCTTCAACAGATATTGATACAGTGATGCAGCACTCTCAAGAACAATTGTATGACTACAAATTTTGCTTCCCTAGTGACCTAGCATAGGGTCTGGACTGGAAATAGGATCTGTGGTCTGAGGGGCACTCTGCTCTCAGACTCTTATGTCCCCTCTACATATAGGTATAGACACATGAATGCAAATGGGGAAGAGGGAAACCTTAAAAGAATCTGTTTCCATTAAGAAATGGAGAGAGAATATAAAAATAAAACTCCTCCTAGAAAGTAGTCATCTGATTTGATTCTAAGTCATTATATGATACCTGTTGTATTTAGGATCAAGTGATTTGCACCTGGAAAGGACTTTAGAAAATAGAATAGAATATTTTTTTTTCATCCACTTAAAGAATTATTCAGGCCCCACCTTCTTGACTAAGAGAAAAGAATTCACATCTTCCTGCTCATGGATTGAATTAGAAGTCTTGGTTGTAGAAAGAATTCTGGCTTTGGAGTTAGCTAATATGAATGATAGTATTAACTTTGTGACCCTGGGCATGTGGCTTAATGTTTCCATACCTGTTTTTTGATAAAGAGAATGGAGATCATAATATTTATCCTTCCCACCTCACAAGTTGTTGAGAGAAAGATGCTTTGTATTAATTGTGAGTTATTATTGTAAAAAGCTGAATTTTGGGAATTTATGAATCATCCTCAGATTTTTCTATACACTGCTCACCTCATTCAGTTCCTTAGAAATTTAGAGGACTTTCTAGTTTAAGAAAATCCACATGAGTATGGAACTGGTTATACTAGATACTTATTATTGATCAGGAGCAGGCAAGTAGCCAGCAGCATCCTCTAGTGGTCAGATATAGAACCCATTCATAAAGCATTTCCTTACTACTCTTGCCCTCACTGCTTCCACTTGAAATCCTACAGTATTTATAGTTGATACAGTGCTGACTCTTTGGTCTTGTATTGTTCTCTATTATACCATTAGTGAGTCACATCTCCAACTTCATAGTGAACTCCCTGAGGGAGATCAGGAACTGTGATAATAGAATCGTTTCTCTTACTTTTTGCATTATAGGATTGGATTGATCAATTGATTATATTAGCAGTATATAGAGTTCCCCACTTAGATATAACTATCTCCCCATTCAAATTATTTAAATCATTGAATGCTCTACTTTTGTGTAGTAGTGGTCTTAATTGTGGTCTTAACTTTCCAACTATAAGCTTTTTTCAGAGCTATTTCTTTTATTATATCTTTCCTAGAACTTAATGAGATATTCATTGCTTTGATTAGTTTAATCAATTCAAGTCAGTTCATCAATGGATTTTCAAATGACTAAAGTTTTAAAGGACTTTTATTAGATCTGGTGAAACTTTGTACATTATGTTCTGGTGATACTTTGTATCAATATACATTATGTTGCTCAGTATAAAATGAAGGAGTAGAAAGAGCTAAGACTTGGGACCCAGAACACCTGAATTGCAGTATTTATTAGTTGTGTATCTTTAAGCAAATTATCTCATCTTTTCAAATCTTAGTTTTCTTATCTATAAAATGAGAATACCACTTGCACTAATTTCCTCACTGGGTTGTTATAAAAACAGTATTCTATAAGCCAAGAGAAGAACTATAGAGCTATGAGTTTTTAATTATTGTCTCATTCATTCCCATTTGGATATAAAAATCTTTACGTTTTAAGAGGTTTCCACTCTACTTTTTTGGAATCTAGAGTTTTAATTGTAACACCTCATCTTTGGCTATTTATCCCACACAATTTTGCCCTATTGATAACAACCCAAATCTTCCAGAAACATACACATGGGCACCTACATATATACATTCCTCACCACCCCACCCCACCCCTCTTCTCTACAGAACATTTATAGAAACATGTTTGATGATGCATGGGAAAATTCCTTTTGCTTTGTGGTGGTCTAGATGATGAGTTTATATTGAAAATGTTCTGCTCTGGATAAAAATAAATAAAACAAAAACTTGTTTCTTAGAATTAACATCAATATTTATTTTTCACACTGCTGACATTTCATGTAGCCCATACCTCTATTTCCCTATACTGTGCAGTCCTCATAACAAACATGCAGAGCAATTGTTTCCCATTTCATGTTTTCCTTCAATGTTAACCTCCATAGCTAGACATTTGGGACAGGTTCTGATCTTTTAGAGGTTTGGGGATGTTCTGCTAATTTGGGGAAATCAGTTTATAAAACAGATGTTGCTTTATAAATGATGCCTCAAATCTTCCTGTAATTAAGTGCCTGTACTGGGGAACATTTGCAATCCTAGATCTGGAATTCATTTATAGGTAGAGAAAATACATGGAGCAGAAGTCAGGAACTCTTGATTCTAGTTCTATCTATGCCATTTACTAGCTGTGTGTGTTCCTCTGAGCCTTTTAAGATAAATTTCCTTATCTGTAAAGGAGGGGATTGAACTGTATGATGACAAAGTCCTTCCTAGGTCAAATATTTTATGTTTTGTGTTCTAAGCCTTCTTCCAGCTGTGATATTCTATGTTCCAATGTCTTTTATACATGTAACATTTTCCAGATGCAAAAGTTTCTTTCCCATTCTGACATTCAATGTTCTACAACTCATTTTTTGGTTCTTACTTTCTACAAGTCTATATTTCATAAGATTTAGAGTTGAAGGGAGGCGTGGAATTCTCCTAATCCAACTCTTTTATTTTACAAATTAACAAACTGAACTAGTTGGCTAAAATCTGACAACTTTGGCCAAGACAGAGATTGTTCCATTAGCACATTACAAAAGCATCCAAGTTATGTCTCACAATGAATTACAGAAAAGTCAATCCTATTATTGGATTGAGACATTTCAGGCTGTTCATTTTCAGTCAAGTTCTTTTCTAGAAATTCTCTCTCAAATTCTGAGTCTTTCTTTTCCTAACTGTTTTGGAATCCAATTTAAATGTAAGAAAGGTTTTTATCATACATTTCAATTCTCCAAGTTATGATAGTACTAGGTACTATCTAAAGTTCTTCGATATATGATTTATTCATACCTAATATTAGTAATATCTTGTAAGACAGTGGTGTCATACTCAAATAGAAATAAGGATCTCTGGGGACTAAATATTGACTTAGAAAAAATATATAACATTAATCATAGTCTGCTGAATTTGTGTTTATTTTGTTAAAAATTCCCCAATTACATTTTAATTTGGTTCCCCTTTCTGACTGGCCAGCATATCTGTTATCTCCTCTGTAAAAACACATATATTTTGCTAAAACCACAGAATTGATCTTTCTGACACTATAAAATATAATTCCAGGATGATGTTAAATAAATTCATAGAATTTAAGACAGATTTTTTGATCAGGTTCACAAAAACTACTTAAGCAAACCTACATGTTCTGAAGAGCAAAACCAAGACCGCTGAAGAATTGGAAAACGTATTACCATTGGAGTCTTATCCCCTTCTCTTTACCCTTTAGAATCTAGATTGCTTAACTGCTCTCACAGCTTGGAGGAGATGGGAATCAACTCTATTCTTTCCAGTGTGATGGAGGACTACCAAGTCTTACCACCTACCCTGCTGTTGCTTACATGGTTCTCTAGATCTTACCAACTTTATATTGATTGGCATATAGTAGGCACTATATAAATGCTTATTCCCTTCTCTTTTGCTCCTCCTCACCAAGCCACCAGAAGGTCCAGAAGTATCTTTATAGTCTGAAGCTGTTACTATCTTTCTCACTATTGCAGTATTTTTTTTCTTTGACTTGGAAACTGACTTGATTTTGATTTTGATGTTTTTGAGAGTATTCATTTTGGATTTTCTTTCAGGAGGAGATCTATGTATTCTTTCTAATTCTGCTTTGCCCTCAGGTTCCAAGAGAATTAAACTGTTTTCTTCTAAATTTTCTTTTGTCATGGCATTCAGTGGTTCCTAAATATTCTCTCCTCAATCTGTTTTACAGATCAGTTGTTTTCACTATGAGATATCTTAGATTTTCTTCTATTTTTTTTTGTTTTTATTTTGTTTTGGTTTCTATTTGGTTTATTAAAATTTTTAGGGAGTTTGTTGCTTGGGCAAGGTTTTTTCCTTTTGAGTTAAGCTGTTAATGCCTTTTCTAATTCTTTCTTCCATAGTTTTAATTTTTTTTCTTCCTTTTTTTTTTTTCTTGAGAACTGTCAATTCATCTCTAAAAACAGTTTTTAAACTCTTTTAAAATTCTTGGTTTCTCTTTTCCAGGAATCCTAGTTGAGTTTGTACCCAAACTATGTTTTTCTCTGTGACTTTGCTCATAGATGTTTTAGAGTCAGTTTCTAAGTATATGTTTTAAACATTTTTGCCTCCTTAATAGCCTACTATGATGGTTCTTTGATTGCTCATTCTTTTAGCCTATTCTTTAATGTTAAGTTAGATGTTAGATCTGGATTCTGCCACATTTCTAGAGGAAAAATCTGGGCTTTTTTTTTTTTTTTTTTTGCTACTTTTGTGGAGTAATAAGTATTGTTACCTTTTTTTGTTGCTGTTTGCTTGTTGTTGTTTTTTCCTTTCATTTATTTTTCCCTTTTTTGATATGAGTTTTCTTGTTCAGAATGATAAATGTGGAAATATGTTTAGAAGAATTGTGTATATTTAATCTATATTGGATTACTTGCTATCTAGGGGAGGGAGGAGGGAAAGGGAGGAAGAAAAATTTGAAATGCAAGGTTCTGCAAAGGCGAATGTTGAAAACTATCTCTGCATGTATTTTGAAAATAAAAAGTAATTATTAAAATTTTTTAAAATAAAATAAATAAGTATTATTTCAGGATCTTAGGTACAGACTAAGGATCTGTGGCCTGATACAGACCCTATGGTCTGAACTCTGCAAGTTCTTTACTTGAGTTTTGGCCTGAGCAACAGTGGAATACTGTTATATTCCACCCTTATCCGCCATTTGAAAAGCTCCATTGGTTCAGACTGACAGAAATGCAGGCTTCTCTTTAATCTGAGATATCTGTTCTAGTTTTTTCTCCATAGGTTGGGCTAACTACTTGAACTGAGCCTTCATTTTGTTCCTAGAGTTCAAGTCTTCTTCCTAGAAAAATCATTTCTGGCTTCCTTACCCAACACAAGTGCCTTTCTCACTCTACTATGGATCTATAACTAATTCATGGACAAACAATGTTGCCAGTTGGCACCTGTCCCCATTGCACCTAAGTAGGAGTTTGGGGCCACATTCCTCCTGCCCTGATACCCAGCCTTTCTCTGAGTATTGAAGTGCTCTGACCTGATCCCTGTCCGTCTCCCTGGACTGGACAAATTTTTCATTTCCCTATCAGGATTCAGCTTGATACATTTTCTAGGACTACTTGGAGAAGTCTGATGAAAGGAAACTTGGTTGTACTGCTTCTTACTACTCTGTCATCTTAGCTCCATCTCCCCAAGGATACTTTATTTGTTAGCCAAAGGGGAATCACTGAGGATTTTTGAGTAGAGGAATGTATAATCTGAATTGTGAAGATTGTCCACATTTCATACAGGATGGAGTGAAGAATGGAGAGAATGTAAAACCCTAAGTTTTCAATGAGTCCAGCTCATTCTCTTAGTTTGCCTCCAAAGAATTGGAGAACATGTTAAGTATAAAGGTTGGACAGGCAGTGACTAGAATATTTATTTATTTTTTAAAAAACCATTTCCCCAAAATATCAAATTTTCTCATTTAAATCTTATTTTTATTGCTACTTTAATATTTTAACATCTTTATTCTGTATATATCCTACCTACTAGACTATCTCTTATAATAAAAAATTTAAAACAAAAGAGAAAAGCAATTCAAATGAAACCAAGAAGCACATTAACTGTCTGATTGTATAGATTCCTTTTCATCTTGGAGCATCCCTTGCTATTTCACTTCCCTTGGTGAATTCCTTCTGGAGGCTTCTATCTTGTTGACACACTCAGCTGGGGAATATTTCATTACCCTCTCAACTGTGTTTCTAGCTCTTTTGTCATTATGTTTCGCTGTGGATACTTTCCACTCCCCCTTTTCCTAGCTAGTTTTCTCTTTCTAGGATATAAGACAGGAGCTGTCTTTTTTTTTTGCTTGGATATGTATCTCAAGTGCTTAGCACAGTGCCTGACACTTAACAAACAGTTCTTGTCTGCCTGCTCTTAGTCCTCTATTTCTTTATAAAAAGAAGAGCAATTTATCTTTTCAACTGTTATTCAAGACTTGCTCATTCTATTTATACAGCATTGTTCTGTTTTATGGCTAGAGTCATTGGGTATCATTCTGTTTACTTCACTCTGTATCAGTTCATGCAAGCTTTCCCCTTGCTTTTCTGAATTCTTCATATTTGTCATTTTCTATGGTATAGTAATGTTATATTAAATGCATATTTATATAGCCATTCCCCCACTGATAAGGACTCACTCGCTCTAAAGAGACAGATGGGGCCTAACAAATCATATAAATAAGTTTATAGAAGGGCTCCAGGGAGGAGAAACAGGCTTGCTCAAAGTTATACAACCTTCTGACTCACCCAGTCCAAAGCTTTTTCCTCTTTACTTGCAACAAATCATTAGTCCAAAAAATTTTTTTTTTATATGATGCTAGAATACAGAGTGAATTAAATAGATAAGTGTCTTTACGGTAGGTATGTTGTTACCATCATCATCAATAAGGATTAATGATTGAGAACTGATATTATATGATAGATCCTTGTCTGGTCCAGTAAGATGATAATTTTGGGAGGGTCCAAACCTGTGATTTCATCAGTCTAGGGATATTTCTGTTTTCTGGTGAGAAAACTCTCTTTACCAAAGTTGATTAGCAACCCTTCTGAAATGGACAGTTTTAAAAAAAAAAAGCCCGGAGCCCTGGGAATTCTTAGGTGAGCTATCCAGGGTCACATAAGCAGTTGCGTGTCAAAGGTGGGACTTGAACACAATCTTCCTAATTCTAAGAGGAGGCTGCCTGATTTCACAGTATTAAAAACAACAACAATTTCTGACATTTATATATATAAATCATATTATATCTTTCTATCATCACAATTTGTAATTCCTACCCTTCTGGTTTATAATCTAATTAGGGAAGTAAGACATATACACCAATCATAGTAGTAACTCACATTTTGGTAGTACTTCTAAACATCAAAATGATTTTCATGCATTTCTTTTTCATGTGATCCTCACAATAACCCTATGAAATGAGCAAATTTTTTTTTACATTATAATATTAAGATAATATAATGTAACACAATACATTACAACACTACATAATACAATATAACACAGCACAACAATATAATGTAATATAACAAAACTTGAAGTGCAGAAGGTTTTGTGATTTTTCTCATGATTATTCAGCCAGTTAGTGGTTCAGTCAGGACATGGATTCGGGGTCAGTTGCTCCAGGTTTCATGCTTTTTCCTCTTCTCCAGGGTAGTCTATGCTCACCAATGTTAGAATGGAGACAGCTGTTTCTTCCTATCTGGCAACTGGGCACACAGACTAAGAGGCCCCAACTAAATGGTTACTTGTTCTGATATTCCAGCAAAGGGTGAAGAACAAGGGAAGGGAAGGGATAGTAAAGGAGGCTCTGACTCCTCTGCAGTAGGAAGTAAAGCTGAGGAAGGACCTTCTTGATCCACCCATGATTCTTAGGGTCACATTGATAGACAGCTGTGCTGCAGCTAAAAAGCATCAGAGCCACCACTGATAGATGGAGAATGTGTATTCTGAGAGCCAAGCGAGGATATAGAGAGGGAAGACCACATGAGCTGAGAGGAGGGCAGCAGTGCTCCTCTTAGGTTTGCAATGTTATAGGGAATATTTCCTCTTCTCAATTGTATAGATGCAGTCAATCAAAATTCCCCTCTGGGATCCAACCTGTTGAGATCTGTGTGGTAAAGTAGACAGAGTTATGGATCTGGACTCAGGAAAACCTGGGTTCGAATTCTGCCTTGGATGCTTGATAGCACTATGATACCTGGCAATTCACTTAACTTCTCTGTGCCTCAGTTTTTTCATCTGTAAATTGAGAAGGATGTGTGTGTGTGTGTGTGTGATTGTCTTTAAGGCTTCATCTATCTCTGAATTTATGTTCTTTTGATAATTACTTTCAACAAATTGGCTGTTTGCTTTTCCTTGTGGAATTGCTTGGGTTTTTAGTCATCATCTAAATATAGCTTCAGATTATTGTTTATCACTTGGGTCTGACTCTCTGTTACCTCGTTCTTGGAAAAAATGCTGGAGTGGTTTAGCATCTTCTCCAACTCATTTCACAGATGGGAAACTGAGTCAAACAAGATTAAGTGACTTGTCCTAGGTCACACTGTAAGTGTCTAAGGTCAGATTTCAACTCAGGAAAATGAGTCTTCCTGTCTCCAGGTCCAGCACTCTGTGCACTATGGCATCACCTAGCTGCATTAGTCTTAGACTATAGGAGGGCCCAACAAGGGGCACAGAATTGCTGCTTATGAGTCATCAAAGTTTCATCTTATAAGCCACAGATTCCAAACTGGAAACCTCTTTCTGAATTTATTTAGAAGAATTATTTGAAAACTCTCAAAAAAGAAAGGTATGAAAGAGACAGAAAGGAAGGAATATTAGATTATTAGCAGACTATATTTTGGTATTTATTTTGTTCTTTTATTTTCTCCTGAAACCTTCAAGTCCCAGAATCATCATCATTAGCATAATTGAAGAAGTCTTAGAACAATCTTCATATTAGAAATGCAGACTGGGTTGTATCTGGATAGCCTTATCTTCATCATTATTAGACAGCGAGGTGGTGCTGGGCCGGAACAAGACTTGGAGTTAGGAAGACCTGAGTTCTAATTACACTCAGCTAATTATTTATTAGCTGTGTGACTCTGGACAAGTCACTTAACCCTGTTTGCTTCAGTTTTCATGTGCAAAATGAGTTAGAAAAGGAAATGGCAAATCAAACCTGTATCTTTGCCAGGAAAACCCCAAATGGAGTTATAAAGACTTGGACATGACTGAAATGACTGAACAACAACAACAAAAATAATTTCCTACCTGGGCAGATGACACCTGGAAGATGAGAGATAGAAAAATAAGGCACTTATGAGACAATTCCAGTTGAAGAAAACTACTGAGGTGATTCCAAGAAATACAATTACCTCCTGCCATGAAAAGGGCAGCTCAGCTGGAACTGTGAGCCTCATTCTTCAAACCACAAAATCTGCCTAAAGGGAACAAAATTATAGTCAGCTTAATTATCCTCTTGTATCCCCTAATTTCCTTTTCTCATTTTTAAATATAACATATATATTTATATTTCTTTATTATATCATTATATATTCTAATATATTTCTTTATTCTATTATTCTTAAATATAATATATAAATATAACAGATAACTTCCCAAACTGTGATGCAATTGCTCACTTCCATTCTAGTCCCTGAGGGGCTTTCCTAGTGCAGCAGCTTTCCTCATGGTTCCCTGTTCAGTGATGGGTTCTAGTTGAATAATCCTGGTCAAATTCATAGGTTTAGAGTGAGAAAGATCTTACAAAATGTCTAGTCCACAGAAGGACAAAATCTGGGACTTGGAAGGGATCACAGAAGCTGTCTAATCCAACCCCAGCAGGAAATGAATCCCAACTGTAACATACCTGTTAAATGGTCCAATCTTTTCCTTTGTCCTAAGGAGAGAGTGAATTCCTTAGAAATAATTTTGCCCAAAGTCAGAAAATAAATAGTTGAGCCTGTATTCAAATCTACAGCCTCTGATCCTACATCCAGTACTGCTTCCCATACACCATGTTTTCCTTCTTGGGGTCTCAGTTTCTCCATCTATCAGATGAGATACATTGGACTTGAAGGTCTCTGCTATAACTTGCAACTCTAACAATCTAGGATTCTGAGACTCTGGCACAGGGTTCAACAAGACCCATGCCAACATAAATTCATTCGGGAAGCAGAAAAATCAGTAGACTCCTTCTGTATCTTCCCATATTGTTTCTTAACCTTTTGCCTTTGGGTCAGGTCAACCGTGAGAGAGCTAGCAGCCTGGATCCAAGAGCTACAATAGAGTGGTCTCTCTGATGGCTCTATTGAGGGATTGTGATGACTAAATATTTACAAAACTGAGGTTGTCATTATAACAGCTCCAATATGCCTGCAGATTTTATATAAACCTAATCACTGCATTGCAGATGTTTTTCATTTCAACCTTCTTTTAATGCTTGAGCCCTGAAAAGGTGATGTGGTAATATCTCTCCAAATTGCTGTATAAAATTGGCTTGAAATGCAGTCATGTTGCTTTGTAAAAGAGAAGGTCTTTTAAAAAAAATGACATTCATTTTGTCTCCCAAGCTTGGTTGTAGGTTGGGAAAACCACATGAAGTTGTATAGTGTGTGCAATGTGTTGCATGTGCATTTGTGCATGGTACTGGCCAGAGTTTGTTCTCTCCCCTTCTTCAGAAATGGAATCACAGAGTCATTGATTTAGTGCCATCTTAGAGGATATCTGGTTTTATAAATGAGGAAAATGAGACTCCAGAGACTCCAGAGAAGTGGCTAATGTCACACAGAAGAATGGAAAAAATATTGAATATTAATTTGCCAAACACCTTTTTTTTGCAGGAGAGGAAACTGAAATCCCACAAGAGTTGGGTGACTTATTTAAGGTCCCAAAAGTGATAGAGTTGGGGTTCAAACACAGGTCTTCTTAACATTGCATAGTAGATAGAATGTTAGCCATGGACCAGGTGGATATGGATTCAAATCCCACTTCAGGCACCAATTCAGTGACTCTGGACAAATTACTTAACTTATTTTGACCTCATTTCTTCATCTATAAAATGGACTAGATGGTCTAATTATGAATCTATGATCCTGAGTTTAAACTCAGTGTTTTTTTTTTTCCATTGCATCATGATACAGGTTTAAATTGTGGCTATTGGTAATTCAGACAGGAAGACAGAAGCCAAGTCTCTCCTACCTTGTAGGCGTTGGGAATTTGTTCCCCTAGATCATTTCCCCCTGTATTTACTCAAAAGTGTTATTGTTGTTGTGCATGTGTGTGTTTAAATCCCATCCCCAGCATCCCATCCACTGAATTTGACCTTCTTCACAGGCTTCTGATCTACTGGCCCATGTTAGGAACTTCTGGCTTGTTGATGGCTTACCATCTGTGCCCCAATTGGTGGCGGTAAATGGAGATTTAACTTATGTCCTTTTCACACTGAAATGAACAGGAGACTTTAGAGGCACTTAAAAACTAATCTGGGCTGGTTTTGCCAAATCACAGGTTATATAAATAAGCATAGTTCTATGAAATGTTTCAGTATTTGGACTAAATCATAAATACTAGATAAGACAATTTGCTTAGCTACAGAGAAAGATGACACTTTCAGATTAGAATCGAAAACTCTTATTAATGGAGACTTCATCTGCAGCTGGTTATATGAAACTGTTTTTGTTGTTCTAAAAATTCTCCTATTCCTTTACTTACCACTTCCTGTGAGGATTGTTGGTGATTAGAACAGATGAAAATGCTTCTATACGAGCTCCCCTTTTTAGCAATGCACTTAAAATTATTCTAATTGAGCCATCTTCCTGAAAATTAATTATTTTTTAATTCCAGTCCAAAAGATTGTTTTAATATAAATAGAAGACATGAAGGTCACAATAATCCCCAAAAAGATCAAGATTTTAAAATCATAAATATTAAACTAGCTTCCTACAGAAGTAAATTCATTTCTTTGGGGAGAGGGGGGTTTTATAATTTTACTACCCTACTTTTTATTAAATTATGCCATTTTAGTTATAATTTCAGTCTTTCAGCAAATGGTTATTTTAACTGACACAAAAGTCAAAAGCTTGTTTGTAATATACTTCCATTTCTGTTTTATGGCAAATTAAATTATAGCAGTGGTTAAACAAATTACATTAAAAGCCATATGTACTGGGAGAACCTTCCCTCAGAGTATCAAGTTTATGCTTTAAAACCTTCACCACTCTGTTTAAAGTGAATCTTTCAGAAAATCCAAGATTTGAAACACTAGCTAATCCATTTCACTGAGTCAAACCAGTTGAAAGAAATAAGAACCAAAAAAAAAAAAAAACCTTCCAAAAAACTCTCACCACCCAAACCAACATTAAGTCTAGTTTTATGTCAAACCACTTTTTAAAATTAAGGAATTTGAGAAAACTGACATCTTTGACTCTGGAAGGGAAAACTTTTACAAATTTTCTGTAGAAAAAATGGTCCGACCATTTTAAAGAACAAGTTTAATTAATTCTTCTTACATTTAATGTAGGCATCTTAAGAAGGAAAAAAAAAAAAATCTGATTAGCCCAAATAAGTATCTCTTAATCACCCCTGTGAAGGCCGTAATTTGCAAAATACTACATGGAAGTAACATCTTTTTAATTAAAAAACCCCCTGTATTGATGAAAATAAATAGAACATTTTAATTAAAACTCATAAAATTCGTGGACATCTGCTCTGAATTGTTCAACATTTTAGTGATTAACAGATTTCATGCACCTAGATAATGAATTACTCGTTATTATTGGCATAAATAGTAGCTATGGCGCTTTTTATAGTAAGATCAGAAGGCTCTTTGTGAAAGCCTGGCTTACTTTATAGTCTTTTTGGCATATGCCTATTAGATCGAATAAGTTTAGCTTAAAAAAAAAAAAGTGGGGAGAGACGGAGTTAAACACAGGAAACAAGAGTTGAATGTGTGCCAATAAAAATGATCACAAATCAGGGCTGCTGATGTCATAACCCTCCGGGTCAAAGGTCAGGAGAGGAATAAATGGCTCTGAAAGGGACAGCCTGTCTGGTGCACAGAGCTGGAGTTGGCAGGTCTGGCCAAAGCACCAGAGTAAATGGAAAACACAAAGGGATCCAATGTGCCTCATTAGCAGCCCGGGCCTGGGTGAAGAGAAGTGTTTGATGAGTCCTCCATATCCCACTGTGTCACTGTGTGATGTAAATGGCATAATTACTATGATCTAATGGTCTTCTCTTTTGCATGCAGGCCTCTCTGAATGGAGCCCCTCTTTATTGTATTCAGGCCGGGTTGTGTAAACTGTAGGGTGCCGCTCTGATTCGGAGCCTGCAAGACTGGCGGCAGGTCAACTCGGACCACTTTGCATTCACTCTGAATAGAAGAAGAGGCCGAAGTAATTTACTTCTGCTGCCTTTCACCGGGAGAGTGGCAGATTGGAGGTCAGAGTCTATTGGCAGGACTTGAGTCACTTTCTATGCCCACGTAGGGTTAGACAGATGTAACATGTATTTGCTCAGATGGAAAGTCTCAACTATTTAATTGGGCCCAGCTCCCTTCATGTAGACCTAGGGGAGCTCCCATGCATGTCTGTGTATACATATGGGCCCATCTGCAATGGACATACATGCAAATAGGCACACGGACACATAAGTCTATGTTTGCTTTAAAGGATTCCGGAGTTTTACAGCTGAAAAGGCTCCTGCCGATGGTCTGGTCCACCCCCAGTTCACTACATCGAGCCAGAACAGAGATAGAATAGAGCCCATCATTTCCATCTAGGGAATTGTGTATTGAAATAAGATTGTTAACTCTGTTTAGGTTCTATGTGCAGGCCCAGGGGCCCTGTGGGCTCAGGGAAAATTTAAAGATGGAGCTGATAACCCCACCCTTCAAAAATGGCAGACCCCTGTTTTGTCACTGTCCACTGCAAGCTTTGAGTCTTTGCTGTTGTGTATGCTTGACATATGGAAGGTGATATGCAATTTTGTAGGATTATGGAAATCTCAGAAGCCATTTAATTCAATGCTTTCTTTTTTTTATAGACAAGGAAACTGAGGCCCAGAGTGGTTAAGTAATTCTTAGTTTCACATGTAGTATTAGAGTTGGGATTTGAACCCAAGACCTCTGGTTCCAGAGCCAGAGCTCCGGGAACAATGATGATGCTTCCCTGAGAATTTGACTTGTCACCAAAAAAAATCCCTAAGTGCCATGGAGGGGAGGGAGGGATTTTTATGACAGGAAGATTAGATGCCGTTTTTTGAAAAAAAAAAAATTCCTATTTAAAAGGGTCCCTAGTTTCACCTTTTATGCATATTGTGCCCCAAGCAGCAGTCTACCTTGCATAACCAGCTTGGAAATGGGGGTTTGAGGGGTTAGGAGCATTGGAAGGAGAGATAACAAAGCTGAATGGGAAAACTTGTCAGGCCTGCCTGTGTATATGCATGTGAATGGCAGTGCTCTTTTGCTATTAGTCTGTTAGTTCCCAGTCCTCATTTCAAAGGGCACCATTTCTTATATGTCATAATTAGAAAGTAGTCCTTTATGACTCCCCTGGAGTGCTAAATCCTAAACTAGTGGTTAACTTGAAATCTCTGGGACATTCTCTGGAAATAATAAACCACACCTTATAAACTCATCAAATGAGAACAGTAGCAATAATAACCCTTTACTAAAGACCTACTTGGATGCCTGATCATGTCATGGAGGTCACCTTGGTTCCCCAAGGCTGAGCCCTCAGTTCTGTCCTCTGTGCTGTTTCTTAACACAAGACACTCCATCTCCTAAGCATTTTCACAGCCTCTTCCCCACGGTTTGGTTCTCTTTCTCCTTTTCTCTGCCTCTTGGCTTTCCTAGCTACCTTTGAATCTTAGCTAAAATCTTGCCTTTTGAAAGGTAGCCTTCCTCTTTTGTTCTGAGAAGACTTTCCTGGTTCCTCCTTAATATCAGTGTGCTTTCCCTCTCTGAATATCTCCAAATTATCCTCTACATGTCTTGTTTATGCATATTTGTTACCTTATTTTCTTCCTCCTTAAACTATGAGCTTCTTAAGAGAAGGGAATGTGTTTTTTTTCCTCCCCTTTTCTTTGCCTTCCCAGTGGTTGGCAGAGTTCCTGGCACATAGTAAGCACTTAATAAATGCTTGTTGACTAGATGGGTAGGTACTACTGAGCAAAATTTCCACGACAGGTACTTCAACTTCCCACATGTTTATTATTGAAGAGACTCATCACTGGAAAGTTGATGAGCAGGGATGAATTTTTGGAGCCACAATTCATGAAGATCATCTAATAATGAAGGCAATATACTAATTCCTGGAGGGTCTAGGAGATTTGAGTCACTAGAGGGAGAACCTATAAGAATATATTCCTGAATTTGTGACATGTTATTAAAAATAAAATGTGGATCAAATTTGGATTCTGGTTAATGTCCATATGGTGTCAAGATAAATTTGCAAGATTTGGAAGTAAGAGGTGGAGGGTTGAATCTGAGTTTTGCCATTTACAATATGTGTGTGACCTTGGATAAATCACTTTGCCTCTTTCCATTTCTGTAGAATAAAGAGAATAGACTAGATGGCTTCAAAGAAACTTTCCAATTCTAAATCTGAAATTGTGATCTTGACTAAACTTCATGGAGAAATATTCTGTGTTTAGAGTATATTTGGCAGTAACTTTGATTCTGATGTTTGCTGTCAGAATCTGACGAATAGTCCTTTAAGTTTTGGAGTTATCCTGTCCTTACAAATAAACTACTTTTTCCCACCCTCCAATGCAGAGTAGAAATGAGGTTTCTTGATCCCATGTTCTGGTGCTGCCAGATGAATATTCTGTGTTTTGCCCACATCTTGGGTCCCCTGAGAAAGAATGAGTGGTGTCTGGATTTTGGTGATCACTCACTGATCCTGGAGTCTGAATTCCAATGGGTGTTTGTCATGGGGAATTACTTTCCTAGAGAGGAGTGAGTGGGGGTTTGGAGGCAAATTCTGGGAAGAGAGGACACTCCTGTGGATGTCTGTTTACTCTATGTGAGAGAAGACCACCTGGCTTAGCCCAGAGTTCCCTCTCCACCGAGCAGGAGACCGTGCAGAATTAGATTGTGGCTTTAGGCTAAATTTCTCCTGGAAAGAGGCAGCAGGTTCTGTGGCCCCTTGGAGAGGTCAAACCTGGGACACCGGGAAAGCTTTAAGTTTATGCACCTGTTGAAGATGATATCTTCCCTCGTTTATCTTTGAAAATGTCAATAAAGCAGTTCGTCCTTTGGAGATAGGATTTCATCCAAACCTCCAAAGTTCTTTTAAAGACAATTTGACAGAGAAACGCCAACCTATCGGCTCAATGAATGGATGTATGAAAAAGCATTTATAAGCAACAATGTGTTGCACGTTGGGATACAAATAGCACAGGGATACAAATAGAAAAGCAAAGACAGTCTGCGCTCTGAAGGAGGTCACAAATTTATATGAATGCAAAGGGAAATATTTAGTCTACGTTTATCAGGTAAATAGCGGGCAGTGAATGCTAACGCTGCTTGTGGGAATGCAATACGAAGTACTTTCAATTAGCCTCTTTACTTGGCTTTCGGAGTTTCCACCACACTTAATGAACTAATTCTCTCCTAGCAAAAGGCACTATTAGAGAGAGAAACAAGTACCAATTGTACAGCAGCTACTCTGTAGCGGTGATTTCTCCCGATATGAACGTATTTCGTGAACCTCAGCACTTTAAAGCCTCACAAGTCTATGATTTTGGAAGGTAGCTACTGGGTCATCGTTCCCATTTTACAGAGGAGGAAACTGAGGTACTACGGTGTCTGTCCCGCTGTCCCCGCCCCTCTGTGTATTCCGCTGTTAAACTGGGTTTGCGACTAGGTATTGGTCCAAGTCTCCTAGTAGCGCGTCATGGAAGGCTACTGCCACTGCGGAGCTGACCCCTCCACGCCAACGTTATTTAACGAGCTCTAGTTAAGCCCCTGCTCTGATACTAGCGCCAGTATCTTTGGATTTTGTTTTTAGTTTTTCTCTTCAAGGAAAAAAAAAATCTAACATCAAACCCAGTCGCTTGCTGTGTCTTTCCAGGAATGTGAACTGTCTATCATGGATTTGATGGCATTCCTCCCCCTCGCCCCCCGCCCCTCCAAACCGTGGGTGCTCGGAAGGAGAATGGTGAGTGTTAATTAAGCTTTAACCACAAAATCTTTCTCCCCAGGCTGGCTTGGAAAGGCGCTTCGGCCCTTTTCGTTCCTCCTCCTCTTCCCCACTCCTTCAACTCCCTAGATGTTCAATCATCGCATTATATTTTAACTCTTCATCCCATCCCCCTCACCCCCACCCCACCCCACCCCCATTGCTTTTCGATGGCTCCTTTCTAAGCTCCTGGAGACTGTCACCGCGACTGAAATGGTTGTTTTCCTGTCAATATGAAAGGAAACTATTCATTAGCTCTTTAGGCAAGGTCTTAGGTATTTAAATCATCAAACCGATACGAATCTGAGCCCCAGCAACCCGGGCCCAGCAAAGAGTTAAACGTGAATCCCTCCCCAGGATGCAAGTGGGCTCCGGCTGGCTCGGGCTCCGCTTCGGCTCCCTCCCGGGGAGGTGGGGTTTGGAATTCAGGGTACTGCAGACCGCTCACATTTAATTACTTCGGAGGGCTCGCCGAGGTTGCTATATGCCCCCGGGCGCAGTGACTGACAAGGAATGCTCTGCCATGCCATTTAGAGAGCATCTCATCACCAAGCATCGACCAGGCCAAAAATGACAGGGAAAGAAAGTGTATCATTACATACCCCCTCTCCCCCCGTTTTTTTTTTCTTTAAAGAAGTAAACACTTCTTAAGACAGTTGTTGGTATTAAGGTTATTTTAGCTGCTTTTAGTCCTGAAAGGAAGGAAGAAAAGTCTCAGCTCTAAGCTTTTTCGAGGGAAGAGAGGAGGAAGCTGAGTTCTAAACTGCGGAGAAAATGTTAACCCAAATACAAAATTTTAAGGAATAGAACATAAAACATCAGGAATGAAAGATACAGGACTCCTGAGCAAAGAGATATCCTCTTACTCAAATTGTAATGGAGGTTTTCTTTTCATTTCTTTATCTCATCTGTCTTTCAAAATGAACATTTTTTTTAACTAACAATTTTTTTCTCTCCCTGCCATCCGCCCTCTTTGGAAAAAGAAAAAGAAAGTCACCGAAATTAATATGCATTATCAAGCAAACCAAAGTCTCTCATGTCCAAAAAATGTCTCATTCTATGTCCTGAGTTCATCACTCTGCCAGGAGGTGGGTAATATGCTTCATCATTAGACATAGTATTTCTCTTAAGAGTTTTCTAGTCTTTCAAAGTTATTTTAATCTTTTCCATTGTTAGAGTATACACTGACCTTTTAATTCTGCTTACTTTTCTTTGCATCGGTTCATACAAGTTTTCCAAAGTTTCTCTGAAATAATCCCTTTCATCGTTTTATTTCTTGTATCTTGTTGCTTGTATATTTTCCCTCTCCTCACCAGCCCCATTAAAAGATTTTTATGAACAGACTGTGTCTTATTCCCCAGCACCCAGCAGATTTTGTGCAAAAGAAATGCTTAATAAATATTGAAAGGAATGGAATTTAGTGTACAGAATAGCCAGAAAGGATCTTAAAAATCTAATGTCCTCATTTTACTGAAGAGGAAACCATGACAAAGGGAGAGGGGATAATTTGTCCTTCTGTTCTAGTGATTTTCTACTATACTAAATCATCTCTTTTCTTTAAAAAAAAAAAAAAATATATATATATATATATATATATATATGAACAGAAGTTGACAACCTGACTGAAAATTATGAGGAAGGCAAATTCAGCTCAACATAAGGAATGATTCCTCAGCAATGAGATGAACCAAATCAGTTCCAGTGGAGCAGTAATGAACTGAACCAGCTATGCCCAGGGAAAGGACTCTGGGAGATGACTAAAAACCATTACATTGAATTCCCAATCCCTATATTTTTGCCCACCTGCATTTTTGATTTCCTTCAAGGCTAATTGTACAATATTTCAGAGTCCGATTCTTTTTGAACAGCAAAATAACGGTTTGTTCATGTATACTTATTGTGTATCTAATTTATATTTTAATATATTTAACATCTACTGATCATCTTGCCATCTGGGGGAGGGGTGGGGGGAAGGAAGGGAACAATTGGAACAAGCAGTTTGGCAATTGTCAATGCTGTAAAGTTACTCATACATATAACCTGTAAATAAAAGGTTATTAAAATTAAAAAAAAAACCATAAGGAATGATTTCCTAACAGTTGTTCAATAATGGAATGAGCTATCTTAGTAAGAAGTGAATTCTGAATCACAGTAGTTAGGTGAACAGTTGTCAGTGATGCTAAAGAGCAGGGGGTTCTCAGCTTTTGTTGTTGTGTTATAGATGCCTTTGGAAGTCTAGTGACACCTATGGACCTCTTCTTAAGCTAAAAATACATAAAATCATAAAGAAGACTTCTTTCTCCCCTCCATACAAATTCACAGAACCCTAAAAGCATTTTAAAAATCCCTCCTGTAGAGATAATTCATTTAGACCTTGCATGAGGATTGTTATATTATCATTAAGATCTCTTAAAATATTAGGATTTTATGATTTGACAAAAATGAGATTAGAAAGTTTAGATTCTAGTCCAACCTATGACCTATATGGGCTCTGGGACCTTGGCAACTTTAAGACTCTAAATTGCAGAACATTTATTGATCTTAATTGGCAGTTTAAATCTCACTGGGAGATCTGTATACAAATGAAATCACAGTTCTGGACCAAAAAATAAAAGAGAAAGAAAAGAAAGAACAAAAGGAAAGAAGGAATGAAAAGAAGGAAGAAAAAAAGAAAAGAAAGAAGGAAAAGAGAAGTAGTTGAATGAAATCACTTTAAAGGTTCATTTCAATTTAACTAGCATTTGTTGTGTCCAGTATGTTCTAGAGACTGTGAATACAAATCACAATGAAAAATGATCCCAGAGTTGTAACAGGCTTACATTTTACTGGAGGCTTCAGTGTTTACTGATAAGTAAATAAAAGATAATTTCAGGATGCAGAAAGCACTAACAACTAGATGAAATGTATCCTCACTTGAGCTGAACTTTGAAGGAAGCTAAAGACTCTAAGAAATAGGGGTGAGGAGGGAGTGCTTTCCAAACATAGGAACCTACATAAAGGTATGAAAGAGAGATAAAACAATAAATTCAGGGAATCTGCGGGAAGCTAGTTTGGTCAGAACATAGAATCAAGGAGAGTAGCATGGAGCAATCCCAGGAAGGCAGAGTAGAGATTGATTTTAGTGGGCTTTAAATGTCAAAACTAAGATTGCATTTTATCTCAGAAGCAATAGGGAGGTCTTAAAGATTCTTGGGCTGGGAGTGACATGATCAGACCTCTGTTTTAAGTAGAAGATGGGCTAGAAAGGAGAAGAAATGGAGGAAAGGAGATTAAATAGGAGGCCTTTGCATAGTTTAGGTCAGGAGTAAATTAGAGTGATTACCTTAAGTGGAGAGAAAAAAACAGATAAGAGAAAAGTTGCAGAAGCAGACTTGATGAGATTTGGCAACTAACTGATTGAATGTGATGGGTAAGGAAAAAGAATGAAAGATAACCCTGAAAAAAGTGTGATGGTGCTCTCAACAGAAGTAGGGAAATTTGGAGGAGGTGTGGTTTGGGGAGGGCTTGGGATAAGATCATGACTTCTGTTTTGAACATGCTGAGTTTGAGTTGCTTATAGGACATATGGGTGTAAATGTCCAGCAGGTTGTTGGCATTATGAAACTGGAATTTAAGATATAAAATGGGGCTAGACATACCAATATAGAGATAATTTGCATGGAAATAAATGAGCATTGAACCAAGAGGAGCTGATGAGGTCAGTAAGAGAAAGGGGGGCAGAGCTAATAGTGATAGGGTTTTTTTGGGGGGGAAGAACATGATTAACAATACAGAAGAAGAGGGCAAGCAGGTTTGAGACAAACTAAGAGAGAGCAATGTCACCATAGTGCTTTCCTGTGCCAACATGCTATCGTTCTCCAAAAAACAACTATTTTGCCTCATGTATTGTTGAATACTGAAAGTTGAGCATTTAACTATGAGAGAAGCACAAAATTCAGGAAAATCTTCATTAATCATTCCTGACCTTTCATCCCTACAGACTTCAAAGAGAGGAGGGGCAAGAGGAATGGGAGAAAGCTGTCTCATTGACTGTATATCAGAAAAAAATTCAGATAATATGATTTTTGGAAGAGAAAGAAGCAGTAAGTCCATGATTCGAGAAGCCTTTGACTACTGAATAAGTAGAATCTGGGTTAAGATGAGAGGTAAGGGAGGAAAGAACATTTACATCTGGAGCATCAGACTGTTAGTTGATTTTTCTCCATCTTTTCCCATCTCATCTCTTCTGATTCCATTGTTGTTCAGTTGATCAGGCCTTTTCAACTTTTTATGACCTAAGAGACCATTTACATGATTTGTCTAGGGTCACACAGCTAGAAAGTGTCTTAGGTCAGATTTGAACTCAGGCCTTCCTGATTCTAAGTCCAGTTCTATAATTAGCTATCTCCTTCCTTCCTTCACTTCCTCCCTCCCTCTTTCCTCCCTCTCATCTCCTTTCCTCCATTCCTTCCTTCTTTCCTTTCTTTCTCTTTCTTTTTCTCTCCTTCCCTTCCTTCCTTCTTCCTTCTTCCCTTCCTTCACCCTTTCTTTCCTTCCTTCTCTCCCTTCCTCCTTTCCTCCATCCTTTTCTTTTTCTTTTCTTTTCTTACTTTCATTCTGTTCTCTGAAAGGAAAATAAAAAAGTGGTAGTTTCAGGATTACCAAAACTACAGGTTAGACCCTAATAGTACCAATGGGGAGCAATAGCCATGTTTTATATTTAGGAGAAGACAAAGGGATGTTTTTGACTATACAAATTCTGAGTAAATCTGATAAGGTTAAATGTAGGGATGCAATCAGAAGATCAACAAATACTCCCATCAAATACCTACTGTCTACTAGTCACTGTACCAGGAGCTGAGTAATGTAAAGACAAGTGAAACAGTTCTCACTCCCAAGGATCTTATATTTTATTGGGTTCTTAGAATTCCTTTGATGTCAGGGATGGCATTTATCTGACTCCTATTCTTAATCTAAGGCCCAATCTGCCCTGTCTATCATCAAGACTTCCTGAAAATTGGGAGAAATACTTCTCCTTTTTGGACATTTGGCCTAACTGTCCTTCAAATATCCCTGATTTTGTCAGGGAGGATAAGTATTCTTCTGTTGACACAGAATGTAACCTCTCTGTGACTTAGTCGGTGATCTTTAAGAGTTGACTGTGGCTAAAACTTGGTCTTCCTATCGCCCACCTAATAACTTTTTCTGAAACTTGCTGAATGGTTCTTGGAGAATACACTTATAGTCTTTTTTTCTGTCTGAACAGAGAAGGGTCCATCCAAGCTTTTTCAATTTAGTAAGAATTGGCAGTGCACCACCCTTCAGAAGCCCAGAGCCACTTCAACACTATGATGAAACTTCAAAATTGTACTTTAGATATATCTTTCCCCCCATAGGACAATGGGGGCATAGTTTTTTAAAAAAAAGGCACTAGATAAGGACCTGTTTTATTTTTGGTTTTAGATTCTTAGTGTCTTGCTCATGTTTTGGTTGTTATTTACTCATTAACTTCTATTTGACTTTTCATGATCCTATGGTCCATACTGTCCATAGCATTTTCTTGGCAAAGATAATAGAGTGTTTTGTCATTTTCTTCTCCATTAGAATAAGGCAAATAGAGGGTAAATAATTTATCCAAGATCACATAGCCAGTAAGTATCTGAGGATACTTAAATTCATTTGAATTCATTTCTTCCTGATTTTAGGTCCAGAGCTCAGTCCACTGAGCTATCTAGCTACCTCTGTCTTGCTCATAGTAGGTGTTTAATAAATGCCTACTAAGTTTAATTAAACTTAACTGCTTGTCAGAAGGCAGGAAACTATATTTTGCCTTTCTTTATATCCACAGCACCTAGAACAGTTCCTGGCACATAATAGTTACTTAATAAAGATTGACTGACTGACTTAATACAGAGAGATTCCCATGACTTAGATCTAGAGCTGGAAGAAGCCTCAGGTCCCATGTAGTCAAAGCCTCTTATTTTGCAGATAAGGAAATGGAGGTCTACAGTTGTAAAGTGATTTGGTCAAAGTCCTGTAGATCAGGACTTCCTAAAATTTCCACTTGTGGATCCTTTTTTGCCTTATGTGACCCCAAGTATATAGATATATAAAATAGGTATACAAATCAACATTTACTGATAATAAATCATAATTTTACAACCCGCATATTCAGTTACATGACCTCATATGGAGTCCAGGCCCACAGTTTAAGAAACTTTGCTATAGATAGTAAGCATCAGATGGAGGATTGGAACACAGGTATTCTGACACTTGAGCCAGTGTTCTTTCCATTTTGAATATGATGAAATAGATGATATTTACATAGAACTTTGTCTTTATCTGAACTTCACAATTACCATGTGAGTCAGGAAGTGCAACTATTATTTCACCCATTTTACAAACAAGAAAACTGAGACATAGAGTGATGAAGCGGGTTGTCAATAATCACACACCTTGTTTTCAGCAGCGCCAAATCTCGAAGACATGTCTTCTGAGCCTCAATCCATCTCCCTTTCTCCTACATACCCAACCAGAAGGTGTCATGAGACTCAAATGAGATAAGTACTTTGCTATTCTTAAGTACTATTAATACTTTGTAACCCCTAAAATACTTTTGAAATGCAAGTAATTATTTATACAGAAGAAACTTGCATTCTATAGATATTTTACAGAAAACTCCAACTCCAACTACAGATCAATGAAATCAATTGGAAGGGCAGCTCAGTCAAAAAAGGCTGCATTATTGTATATGTAGGCCCAGTTAAAGAATCCAAAATTTCTTTACCTCTAAGTTTTGTTGTTGTTCCTGCTCCAGTTTGCTGAAGTCAGAAAGATGATAATTTAGCTATAAGGACTTCTAAGCATTATAATAACAGGGTCAAAGGCTAAAATTTTCTTTTATAGAAATATTGACTTAATTTCTCTTCTTTTCCCTTCTCTCCCAATACATTTTCTGAGGCCATTTGTCTAACAACTTTTGAAATTATCTCTTTAATTAAGACTACACTCTTCTGCCTGGTGAACGTGGACTACTCAACCTTCCTGACTTAAGAAAAATCTTTTCTTTCTCTTTTTATTTATACATTTTTAAAAACTTAAATACAAAATAGAAAAAGGAAGACAAAACTTTGTCATGTGCATAACAGAACATGTGAAGATTCAAAATACAAAGCAATAAATTTCCATTTCAGGAAAGCCTATATAATATTACATTGGTTCAGAGTTGTCCATCTTTGCTTCCTTATAGATTTCTTTGGGTTCTCTGCTGTGCACTTTTTACTTTAGTCTTTTTTTTTCCTTCTTTCTCCCCTGTCAAGAAGACTATAATTAAGCTCAGATACCCACACAAATATATGTGTGTATATACACATATATACATAGAAATCTATAATCATAACCTATATGCACATATACATTCATATATATCTATGTGAGACTACACTATGATTGTTTGACTTCTGTTTCTCTGAAGGTAGAAAACATCTTCCTTCATAAGTCTAAGTCCTTCCATATTTTTCTAGGGTAAATCTTTTATTTTTTGGAAGGGGAAATCCAAGTAAGAGTTCAGTATTTCTCCATTATGGGGGGGAAGAGGAATGGGTCCTATTTTAATCCAGTGTCCACTGCTAAAATCAGAGTCCTGGAACACAGAAGTTATAATGGTGGATTTCCTGAGTGGGATCAGTGAGTGAGTAGGCCTTGGAGGGGGAGCAATGTATAGTACAGTCAATAACAGTCTTGATCCCAGGCTTTTAAAAATAGCTGGAAGAATCAGTTCATTATTTGCAGTTTCTCCCCTTTTCAAAAGTCTGCTCTATCCTTGAGATGTCTATAAATAGATGTTAAAAAAAAATTCTGCCTTGTTTCTCCCAGAAACACATCCTTATTGCATTTTGGACAATTGGGTCATTTATTACAATGATGTAACTTGCTCTGAATCCTGAAAATGCAGAGATTAACTGTCACTTGGAATTATATAATTTGCTGAAATATCTTCACCACCTAATTTTCTGTTTACTATTGGCTTTATTCTAGAGTTCAGCTGAACAGCCCAGACATGTAGTTTTGGTTCCCTCTCCCTGTTTCTTCCTAAAATAGATGTGACTTCAAAGTGGAAAACAATACTACCATTTCTCAATTATTCAGGATTCCTTTATTAAATTTGGGGAATAGTCATGCCTTTGGCTTCTTATAATGGTATCCCCGTCTTGCTCAACCTAATAGCCTTCTATTGTTCTACAGCCACCTAAGGGCTAAGTTAAGTTAGGAAGAGAAACTAAAATTGTGGAGTCCCTGAGCCAAAAGATTTCTTTCTTACCTCCTGGAGTGCTCCATTGGATCTAAAACCAAAGTAGAAGTTTCTTAGGGGTTGAGAAGAGAGGCAGTCATTTTAACTAGTATTTATTCAATAAAAATTGCTGAACATGAATTACTTACTGTTTGATATATGAAGGTCTTTTGGAAAGGAATTGTAGCACAATAGAAGGAATACTGGATTCAGAATTAAGGGGCCAGGTCTCAGACCCAGAACCTATCATGTATTACCATTTGTGTAATGGAAAGACTGGATAGCTTCCAGGTCTAAACCTCTGATTCTATGAATTGCACATATTTTCCCTTTTTACATTAACTGCCTGAAAAATGGAATCAAAAGTTATTGCATATAAGAATAACTTGCCTTTTCTACAGTTTTTAAAAATAATATTCAGATTTTTTGACAAGTTTATAATATATATATTGCATATGGCATATAGTATGTGAGGACTGTATAGCACAAATTTATGTTCACAGTTTGACATGATAAAATGTCATTATATAGTATTTTAAAATATATATATAGCCCATTTTGATGAAAACAATCCTTTAGGATAGGTAATATAAGTATGATTGTGCATATTTTACAGCTGGAAGAAAAAACAAGACTAAAATATATCCTTTAATTTGCCTAGTTGATTTCATTGATGAGCCCCCTCATGAAACAAACCCTAAATGACAGAATTGTATATACTCACAAACTCACTCAGACTCTGCTGGCTCAGATTTTAAAGAAATGTTTTCTTATTTTTAGTCTGATCATTTTGCAATGTATTTTGTCCCAAAGCAATTTGACCTGATCTGACCTGAAAGCAGAATTTTGCTGTTCATTAGCAAATTTTCTTGGGCAAAAAAAGAGAACAGAAATGAAAAGATTTAAAGGTAATATTTGCTCCCTGCCCCACTCTTATCTCCTTCTCTCCTTCCTTACTGTTTTCTCTCCTCCCAATTATTCTACTAGTCAAGTAATATAATAATAGTGAACTTGATTGATTGAACAGGAATCCTTGAAAGCTCACCATAGGGATAAGAGAATCCAAATCTGTTAACAAGATTCTCAGGCTCACAAGGAGCCTTGTAATTCAACCAATATTTTTAAAAGCATTTCTCATATTTAAGACCAAGTGCTAAGTGTTTGCAAGGGATTGTAAAGATAGGAAAGGCACAGATAATAAAAGTCTTGAGAGAAGTCATATGGATATAGTAAGGGTCATAGGATTATGAGGGAGGGACCTTAGGTATCATTTAGTCAGATCCCTTTCTCATCACCATTTTATAAATGGGGAAACTAGGCCCATAACATTTGCCTAGAGAGAATAAGTGATTTTTCCAAGATCACATAAATATCAGTGGCAGAAGGCTGGGATTCAAATCTTAGGCTATGGATTTCAGATGCATCCGTCTTTCTTTTCCACCACACTGGGGATTAGATAAGATCAGGATTTCACTAATGCTGAGGGATTTGGGCCTCTTTGGTTATACCAAGTATTATACTGAAGAACTATTGACGATACTTTTGCTGTTGCAGATTCCAACTTGGTATACAGCTCTTCTCTCTGCCTTTCCATAAGGAAAGATAGGAAGGAAAGGAAAGCAAAAGGAAGATAAGAAGGATGCCTTAGATGGATACATTAGGAATGACTTGCAAAGTCTAATGGTTTAGCCAAAAACATTCCTGGAAGGAAGGAAGGAAGGAAGAGGGAAAGAAGGAAGGAATGGATGAAGGAAGAAAAGAAAGAAGAAGGAAGAAAAGGAGGGAAGAAGGAAAGGAAGAGAGGAAGAGAGGAATGAGGGAAAGGAAAAAGGAGGAAGCAAGAAAAAGAGTAAAGAAAAAGGAAAAATGAGGAAGTGAGTAATAAGGGATGAAGGAGGGAAAGGGAAAAGAAAGGGAAGAAGGAAAAAAGGAGGAAAATAAGGAAGGGAAGGAAAGAAAGAAGAAATCCCTGTGTGTGTGTGTGTGTGTGTGTGTGTGTGTGTGTGTATGTGTTTAATTCAGGGTTTGGATAATTATCTTATCTTTCACTCTCATCACAATGACCATAGTAACAATAATATTCTCAAATATATATTCCGATTTTACTTCTAAAGCATTTCCATAACTACTTTATTTTGTTTTTCATTGAGTTTCACTTTAGGTGGGAAGTAAATCACCAAATGAGAACAATAGTCAAAGATGACTTCTGAATCTCAAAACTAGTCAGATCTCATTTTTGAAAATGTCTCTTTCCTCATCAGATTTCCTCTACCCATCAAAGGGATCTGTTTTCTAGGGATTCTCATTTTACAATGATTTTGCCTACCCTGAGCAAAGGAAGAAGATAACACCAGACTCTCATGGGATAACTGATCATTTCTATGAAGGTGACTCCTAGATTTATTTATCTAATTGTTGTCTTTTCCCCAAATTTTAGAATTGCTGCCTGTAGCATTTTTTTCCTAATTTTATTCATTTTGAGTTTTCATACAAAAAGACAAAAAAGAGAACATTTCCATGTACACAGCACAACATAAAAAGAGGATTCAATATAAAGCCAGAAATATTCATTTCACACTATTTATTTCTTTGAAAAACTATATAATAAAAATGATACATTATTTTCAAAACTACCTTGCTTTTTTGTGCTTCTTTCAAAGTTTTTTATTTTCTGCTATATACTTTCCCCCCTCCTTTCCTCTACCCATTCTAACTTAGAAAAGGCTATTATCAGAAACAAATATGTATAGAATTCATTAGTTTTCCCTCACAATCCTGTCTTCTGATCTTCTCTGGTATGGACAAGGATACCATCATCCTTCTTGTAACCCAGGTTTTTGATCTCATTTCTAACTTCAGTTCTTTACATGGGCTCACCCTACATATTCCATCTATTGTCAAGTCTTGTTATTTCTTTCCTTTTTTTTTTTTTTTTTTTTTTTAAAACAACATGTCTCCTGTATATCTGCTTTTCTCTATTCACATCATCTCTGGAGTTCAGACCCTCACCCTCTTTCACCTGTTCTATAGCAATAGCTTTCTAATTGATCTCCCTGCTTCAAATCTCTCCTCACTACAATAAATTGTTCAGTCAGCTGCTAAAGTGATTTTCCTAAAGCACATGTCTGGCTTTTGTCACCTTCTAGTCAAACTCCAGTGGCTTCATTTGCCTTTAGGAACATATATTCCTTTGGTTTGCATTTAATGGCCTTCTCAAACTGGTCCCTTCAATTGGAAATTGAATGGATGCACATCAATTGGGAAAGAACTGAATACGTTATGCTATATGAACATAATGTAATATTGATGTTCTATAAAAAATGATGAGCAGGTTGATTTCAGAAAAGCCTGGAAAGATTTACATGAACTGATGCTGAGTGAAATGATAGAATCAAAAGAACATTATACACAGTAATAGCAAGATTACATGATGATCAACTGTGATAAACTTGGCTTTTCTCAGCAAAGTAAAAATTCAAGACAATTGCAACAAACTTGGGATGTAAAGTGTCATCTATCCAGAGAGAGAACTATAGAGGATGAATGTGGACCAAAGCATAGTGTTTACATCTTTCTTTCTTTGCTTGCTTTTTCTTTCTCATGGTTTTTACCTTTCAGTATGATTTTCTTGTATAACATGACAAATTATAAAAATACATTTGAAAGTATTGCACATATTTAACCTATATCAGATTGAAAACTATCTTTACATGTATTTGGGAAAAAATAAATACTATTGAAAACAAACAAATAAATTGGTCACTTCCTGCTTTTTTACTTAGTTGTTTTACATTTTATTCTCCTCTAGCCACTTGAAATCTAGCTACTGCCTTATTTGATTTTCTTAGCACATGATGCCCCACTTCTGGTCTCAGGACTTTTGCACTGGCAAAAAGTCCTTCCCCACCCCCAACATCTGTTGGGGCACTAGAATTTCTAGTTTCCTTTACAACTCAGGTCAAATACTATATCCTCCAGACTCTTGCAATATTAATATAGCAATAGAGAGAGTAATTTAAAGTTTCCAAAGTACTTCTTATGACCCTTGCAATAATCCTGTAAGGAAGGCACTACAGGTATTAATGATGAGCAAACAAGCTCAGAGGGAGGAAAGTGATTTGCTTTTTCATCATATAGATAGTAAATTTCAGGAACTGGATCCCAACCCATATCTTCACAATGTCAAATCTAACATTTACAAGATTATAGATTTAGAGCTGGAAGAGACCTTGGGTACCAGGGAATCTCATTTTATAAATGAGGAAAATGAGGTACAGAAAGGTTAAGTGATTTACCCAAAAGTGGAGCTGAATCTAGGTCCCTTCTGCCTCCAAATCCAGTTCCATCTCTACTATGCCACATTATGCCATAGTGCCTTCCTCACTTTGGCTCCATGATCCCTTTATCTCTCTTTCAGGTCAGACATCTCTAATAAGATCTTTTATGCCTCCTTGTGCATGAGGTTTATTGGGATGTGTGTGTGTGTGTGTGTGTGTGTGTGTGAATTAGGATTTGGTGACTTGTCCAGCTGGTGATTCATATTTGAATTCAAATCCTCTTGACTCCAGGGCCAGTGCTCTACCCACTGCACTGCCCAGCTGCTGAGACATTCATTGTTAATGCTGAAGCCTATTTAAGGCCACCTTGTGGTTCTCTGTTACCCTTTAACTAGTATTTTATAAAACTTCCTTTTAGAGAATTTACAACCATCTAGCCATGATATCCAGAGTTAATTTGCTTCTTAGAAAGAATTTTCACCATTATTCACAAAGGTATATGGTTTTATAGTCCTCAAGGGTAAATCCTGATGACATTTCCCTCCAAATTCCTTCCAGTAGTGAAGAGTTGCTTTTGTCTTCTTTCCTTCATTCTTCTCTGACATTTTACCATTTTTCACAAAGGTATATGGTTTTATAGTCCCCAAGGGACTTGTTTCCTTTTCTGGGGTGTGACATAACAGAGGCCAATTATTCTTACATTCTCTATCAAGTCAAGCCAATCCAACAAGCATTTATTGAGTGCCACTTGTATGCCCAGAAGACAATAAATAGCATTGGTCTTTCTTTTCAATAACTCTGTTATTTCTGATTTCTGCAATAGAAGACTCTTGGAAATTTAGTCTTAATGGAATTCAATCATAGTCAATTTGCAAAAATTCTGTCAGGCTAAGGATTTAAGAAATAGTTTGAAAGTCATTCTTCTTTTGAATTTTTGAGAAAAATAATCTTCCAGGTTTGGAACTATTGTCTTTTGCTATTAGGAATGCTTCACTTTCACTGTACTAATTTAATTTCACTAGTACTAATTTAAGATTGTAATAATAAATGGGAATGCTTGTAATATTAATTAATGAGTAATCACCTGGAAATAAACTGAGGAAAATGTGAACATGGTGCCAGTATGAATATATAGCACAGCAAAAACTAGAGAAAATGGAATAATCTCTTGATTCAATTGAGAATGGAAAAGGGGATAATTCCCAAGATACAGGAGAATTAATGTGATCTTGAGCAGGGTTCTTTGGACAGAACAAAAGCTCTTCTAGCAGGGGTTGCTTCTGATTCCTTTTAGTGTGAGTTCTAATCCCCAGAGCCATTTCTGTCACAAAGTAAGTATTTAACAAATATTGTTTATTGATTGGTTCCCATTCTGGACCTCTGTAGATGAAAGAGTAGAACGTGGTGATTTCTCAGGGCCTTTTCAATTCAGAGTCTCTGTGATTATAATCAAAGATACTTTTGCTAGATTTTTTTTTCCCAGACTATTTCCATACAACACTTCACCATCAGTTTAGGAGTGAAACTGTCAGTCAGGTCTTATCTACACAAAGTCAAACAATTCTTTTGACAACCCTCTCCTCTCTTCTTCTCACTCTATGGACTGTTTTGTCTGACTTGTGGTAGGGCCTTCCAAGCTTGTACTGGTCTGTCAGCCACAATTGTACATGCTGTACTTTGACCCCAATATAGCAATATCATCCTAGTCCTCTCTGAGCACCAAGAATCTCACCCCACTGGATGGACAAAAGAGAACAGTTGTTCTGATAACTCTAAACACAGCCCAGTTCAATATGAAACATATCACCATCATAAAGTGATGGTTTTATTTTTAATCTGTTCACCTTAGAGCACTCAGTATGATTCACAAAATTATTTTTTTTTCTGAAAGATCATACCCTCCCATTGGATCCCAACTGCAAACCATCTGTCAAGTATTTATTAGATACCTATGATGTGCCCGGCATTGTGCTCAGTTCTGGAGACACAATAGTAAAAAGAAAATGGTGTCTATCCTCAGGGAACTGATGTTCTATTGAGAAAAACTTATACAAATTAATAAAAGGTAACTTGATGCAGATACTAGCAACTGTGGGAATTGAGAAAGGCTTCATGTGGGAGATGACATGGGTATACCAGTCACCAGATGCCCAGGAATTTTTCCTTGAAGAACTATTAGATCAGTGATTTTTTTTTGAGGCCATTAGAGTTACCTGACTTGCCCAGAGTCACACAGCTAGTAAATGACTGAGGCCATATTTAAATTCAGGTCCTTCTGACTCCAAGGCTGGTGCTTTATTCATTGTTTCATCTGGCTACCCCACAGACCTTTATGATAATCTGCTGGAGCCTGTTAATCATCCCCAAGTCAATGCTTTTAAATGAATGAAATAAAATATATAGAAAATATATAGAATATATAGAAATGAATGAAATAAAATATATAGAACATATAGATATATAATAAAATATATAGAATAAAAATGTGACCAATTCCCTGAAGTTAGGAGGACCTGAGTTCAAATGTAGCCTTAGACATTTGACACTTAATATGGCCTAGCTGTGTGACCCTGGACAAGTCACTTAACCTTAGCAAAAACAAACAAAAATGTGACTAATTACATTGAAATACAATTATCAAAAAAAAAAAAAATTTTTTAAAAGAACTCTCAGTTTGAGACTGCCTACGTTAGAAGATTTCTAGCCTGCTTGGTTTAGTGGGAAGAAAAACGGACCCAGAATTGAGATCTCATTTTGAGTTCTTATTCTGACATCACCAGCAATGAGACCATTGCCATGTCACTTACTGGGATGGGGTTAAGAATAAGCCAGAGGAGTCTAAATTGAACTATTGAGAGGGCTGAAGATCATGCCACATGAGGATCCTTTGAAAGAAATGGGGATGTTTAGCCCAGAGAAGATAATAGTTGGAGGGGGACACAATGGCTGTCTTTAGTGATTTGTCATGAGTGCAGGGAATTGAATTTATTCTGCTGGGTTCCAGGGGGCAGAGGTAGGAGCAATGAGTGGAGGCTGCAAAGGGGCAGATTTCAGCAGGCTGTCAAGGAAAATTTCCTGACGATTTGAACAATTCAAAAGTGGACTAGGAAAGAGATTATAGATTTTCCCCCACAGTGGAAACAAACAGAATCTTCAAACAGAATGGGATATTGTAAAGGGGATTTTCTGTTCAAGCCCATGTTGGTATCAATGGCTTCTGAGGTGTTTTCTAACCCCAATATTTCGAATTAAAAGATTCTTTTAATCTTTACACTGTCTTTCTCAGAATGTTATTGATAGAAAACCTCTTTGTATCTTTAAAACACATCATAGGAGAGAATTAGAAGATCACAGATTACAGCTCATGGGATTTAATACATGAATGTGATCTTCCAGATCATGTGGCCCATTCATCTCACTTTACAGAGGAGGAAACTGAGACCCAGGGATTTAACCAATGTTCCCAGAAGTAGCAAATAGCAGAGCCTACATTTAAATCCATGCCCTTTGACTTCCAACCTTGGGTTCTTTAATTGCAAACCAGGAAAATACTAGACATAGGAAATACAAATACAGGAAAATGGAGCTGGAGTTTTTCCTTCAGGATCCTCAAAATGAATTGTCTGTTGACTAGGATCAAGAAATCCGGGGGATGGGGGCGTTGAGCCCAGTACTCCCAAAGACCTGTTGCCTCTCTTCAAAATGAGATACCTGTGGAATTTTGAGATGAGAAGATACCAGAATTTTCTAAGTTAAGGGATCAAAACTCCAATCTGATTCTGTGTGGCAGCTCCTGAAGTACCCCAGAGACTCTGATTAAATCACATCTTTTTCTCTGTACAAGGCCCAGGTGACCTCACACCCACTAAAAGAGAATTTCATTTATTGTCTTAATTTACCAACAGAGGATGTAGAATCTAGGAGGGTGGCGTTTGTGTGTCTGAACCCATTACCAGTCAAAGTAGGTATTTATTCAGGCAATATAAGAAAGAAGTATTGATGGGAAACAGAACAGCACTTTTTTCCCATTTATGGTGTGTGGAGAAAGATGATAAAATTAAGCCTGGAGCGAAAATACATGGGCCAGTTGCTGTGATAGTGTAAATGCAGCTCTCTTTTTTCTCCCCCTATACATAGAGTTCTAATTCCACCTCATGTGAAGCCTTTTCTTTACCAGCATAGAATGAATATTATTTATATAATGCATTATGATTTGTGAAAATCACCTTCTTCATGGCAACTGTATGAGGAAAGTTAAAAAAAATTTAGCTTCCATTTGTAGGATATTTTCTCCACAGCAATTCCATGAAGTAGACAATTCAATTCTTATTAAGTGCCACAGGAGATGCAAAGACAAAAATAAAACAGGCCCTGCCCTCAAAGAACTCACATTTTACTAAAGAGACAAACCACAAGCACAGGCATAGAAGTAACACACATGTAGGTTGCATTAGTTTTGACTCCAGATCACAGATGAAAAAACTAAGTGTAGGAGCCCACCAAAGTGACTTTCTTTAATCACAGGACCCAGATCTTCTGACTCCAGGTCCAATGTCCTTTGAACTCCACTGAGGTGCCTTTTTCATGGGAGCTAACCACCGAGTAGAAAAACGCCAAAGCCAGCTTAAACTTTCTTTGCAATTTGTCAACAGCTCTTTTAGTTAATTCAGATTCAATAAACATTTATTAAATCTCTGCAGAGTACAAGACACTAATTCTGGGTACTGAGGATGAAATGATGGATATGACATAGATTTCCCACCCCTCTTGCCTACTCTGATCCAATGGGGGGGTAGAGGGAGGGAAATGACACGAATGCAGATGAATCTCATTACACTTATTGTACTCTATAGAACACAATAAAAAAAATATAAGGAAGCTCATAGGACCTGGCTTCAAGTCCTACTTTTAATAAATATTTACCTCAATCTTATTTTGCTCTTGGCAAAAAGACTGAAAGGTTTGTTTGTTTTTCAGTTAATAAGCATTTCTCCCTTTCTAATGTCTCCCTCACTCCTAAACTGAACAGAAAGAAAAAAATGCTTGTGACAAATTCTAAGACTATAATTTGAGAGAGGGTGCTGATCTGCTTTCCCTCATCTGTCAGTTACCTAATGAAACCATAGGTCCAGCCATTAATGCCTATCTTATAGAACTTAAATCATGAAAGCTTAGCACAGGTGGAGCCTTTCCAGTCTCCTTAGCTGATAATGCCTTTACCTTCCAATTATCTTGCATTAATTTTGTATAGATTTGGAATATATAGAAATATATGTATATATACACACACACAGGTATATACTCTATATGTGTGCGTATGTATATATATATACACGCAGGTATATACTCTATATGTGTGCATATATGTATATATATATATATATATATATATATATACACACACAAACACACACACATATACACACATGTTGTCTCCCCTGCAGAATGCAAGCTCCTTGAAGGCAGGGACTATTTCGTCTTTGTAAACCTGGCTCCAGTGGGGTTCTTTGTGAATGTGGGTTGTAAATTCTAATTGATTGTAAAAAAAGAATGATCTCCAATAGGGAAATCAATTCGGTGGAATTATTCCATTTGGCTGAATACCCAAAGTGGAGCAGGTGAGACTAGGCTATAGAGGTAGATTAGAATCAAAAGATGAAGCGCCTTTAATGACAATAGCCACCTTTGGGGGCTGCAAAAAGATATTTGGTTTCTCCAAATGCCCCCTCCTTTTCCCCTTAGCTAGGTAGACCGACAGCAGAGAAGTGCTCAGAGTGCCTTTTGCTGCCTCCCTCAGCTGACAATCCACCTCAAAGGCAGTTAGACCCAAATCGATGGTGAGCGCATACTTTTACAACCCTAACCTCCCCTTCCTCGCCCCTCCCTCTAGCCTCCCCCCAATTTAGAGTGCGAGGGATGATAAGGGGGTCTCATGTGACTCCTCCCAGGCTAGGTTCTTCGGTATGAAGCCCAAGCTCCCAGCGTATGAGCCTGTGCAAAGCAACCAAGAGTTTATAATGAAAACATTGACACAGCTCAGCCGTGTTAGAACCCTCTGTTCATTCTATTACAGTATCAACAAAGCCATTGTAATTAACTCGATGATGACTTAATAAATCTGTAAGATAAATTTCTTTTGGCTGGAGAGCAAAAACTGTTGGCAGCTTCTAGCTGCTTAAATTAAAACAATAAGCTGTTTTAAAATCACATTTCTAAACATGCATACACTTGAATTAACATCCAGATTGGTAAAGTGAAAACCGTCACAATACTGTCAACAGGAGACAGGGGAGCCTTCTTTCCACGAACTGTCATTTTTTTCTCTCCCGATTAGAATCTTGTATGTCGACTTGAGAGCCTGTGGTAGCGAAAAAAGTACCGGCAGGCTCAGGACTGAGGCGGGCAAGTGTATCAGCCGTTGGGTTGGGGTTTTAATTAGTGAGATTCCGTATTCAAAACCTGATCCTGCCATTCACTGTATGAGTGATCTTTAGGCAAGTGAGGCTTAATTCCCCATTCCTCCCCCATCCTTGTAAAATAAAGGAGATCGACTAAACGATCTTTACAAACTCAAAAACAGAAAAGTGGAGACTAGACTTGCCACCAGAAGATCAAGGTCTCTGTTTTCTCATCTACCAATTGAACAGAATATATCACTAAAATCTTTTCTAGTTCTAACATTTGATGACTACTATTCAATTATGTTCTTTCCAGCTGTGATTCTCAGAGACCTGGATTTGAGTCCTGAATGCCTCTTACTAGTTCTGTAACCACGGACAACTCAGTTCATCTCTTGAGGACTCAAGTTTTCTCATCTGTAGAATGGGGATAATGACAATTACATTTTTTACTTCACAAAACTATTGGGAGGAAAGCAGTACTTGTTAAATCTTAAAAGTCCCAAAGAAATAAGAACAATTGATATTACCCAGCCTCTGTGAGCCATGTGGGTTGGATAAAGATAGTATTTAGGACTCTCAAGACTTAATGGATTCTTCTTTCTTCATAGCACCTTTTGGCCCCTTGATCAGAATCTTTCAAGCAAAGTTATGGGAGCAATGCCATTGGAAGGAGCTGCCCAATTATTTTAAGCATTTTCTTCATAAAGGGTTGGCTACAGCTGTAGTTAATTATGTCTGATTAGTCTAACCTTTCACCCTATAAGGAAGTTGTTTAGCAAAAGGGATAAATGTGGTCACAATATTTTTTTTTATTACTGTTTACATTTGGCACTGAGCAATTTCTGATTACAAACCTTTATGTCCATTCTTTTTTTTTTTTTTTTTTTTTTTATCTTGGCTAATGTTTAGAGCGCATTTTAAAAGTGAAATCAAGTTTCTGGTGGATGTAGCCTTGTGGATGATTCCAAAGTCCCAAGGAACTCTCTGTTTCCTTGTCCCCTGGCTCCCTAAACCTAATAGCATAAATATAGCAATTAAGAAAACATGACCAAAATACAGAAGATGGCTATTGTGTTTCTCTTTTGAAGCCATGCCCAGAGTTTAAATACATATTATTAATGGCTGATCTTTAAAGAAATCTAAGTCTTTGCATATGTTGTATGAAAAAGGGAGGGAGGGGAAAAGTAGATACAAAGACTCAAAGTGAAGATGGCTTCAAAAAAAGTCAAAATTTGAACTCAGCCCAAAACTAGGGAGAGGCTTTTCCTTTTGAGAGAAATGGAATCACAGACTTCAGAGCTGGAGAGACATTAGCTCATAAAACACAAGTGTTAGTGCTGAAAGTCATTTTTGCTTATAAAAAAACGGTTAGTAGTGTTTGAAAGAACCTTAGAGAATTGAATGTAAGATCCAGAAGGGGCTGAAGAATACAAATCAGGTCAGGTTGGAACTGAAAGAGATTTTAGTGCTCATTGGTCCAGAAGCTTCAAAAACACAGCCTATGGGCTTCAGGCAGCCCATAACCCTGCCCAATATGGTCCAAAATTGAAATCTAATTGAAAATGTAATTAATTAACAAAATTAAGATACAACTCTATACTTTTTTTAGTCAAATAGCCTAGAAGGAGTATTTTGATCAGATTCAGTCCATATTCCCTGGTTGTGGCCACAGTCACAAAATGATGCATACCACCTACGCCACTGTGTTCTGGGTCACAACATCTTGATATCTTCTTAGAATCATTTGTTAATGTTATTTAGTGGTTTTTAATCATCTCAGTCCCTTCAAGAGCCCATTGTGGCAAAGATACTGGCCTGATTTGACATTTCTTTCCTTAGCTTATGAGTAGCTGAGATGAGATGAAAAAACTAAGGCAAACAGGGATTAAGGGACTTGTCTAGGGTCTCACAGCTACCAAGTATCTGAAACTGAATTTGAACTCAGTTTTCTTTTCTGTCAAATGAAAAATTTGGACTAGTTGACTTCTGAAGTCCCCTATGATTCTAATCATATCATTTCATGACTGGATTTTTGCTTTCCTTTACATTTGCCTTTTCCCCTTCAATTTTCTTCCTCTACCACTTCAAAACACTCCCCTTGAAAATTTCATTCCCAGATGAATTCTAACAAACTTTGTTTGAAGAGCAGAAGAAGGATCAGAGGTTTAAGCTTTGTTTATACTTGTTCACATGCTTTTTTATAAGAAAAAAGCTTATGTTCCGAGGGATAAGAACTGATTTCATTGCCACAAGAAATTTTTAGTTTAGGAAATTTCTACTAAATTGGGTTATCATCTTCTCTATCACATACAGTTTTGGAAAGCTGAAAGGGGAAGGGAGGTAAAGAGACTTGCTCAGGATCATACAGCCAATATGTGGCTGGATTTGCACCAAGTCTTTTTGACTTGAAGTGACTTTTTCAACCTTTCTGACATGATACTTTTCCTTGGCTTCCTGGGAATTTAAGATGAACGGACTTGAGAATTACTTTGGACTTAACTTATCTGTATACAGAAAGGACCTTCCTTAAACAGGACCTGCTGTAAAAAAAAAAAAAAAAAAATTTTTTTTCATTGGTGGGGGTTTTTTGTTGTTTGGTCATTTCAGTCATGGCTGATTCTTTGTGACCCCAGTGGGAGTTTTCTTGACAAAGTTACTGGAATAATTTGCTATTTTCATGTTTTTTCTTCTCATTTTACAGGTGAGGAGACTGAGGCAAATAGGATTAAGTAACTTACCCAGAGTCACGTAGCAAGTGTCTGAGGTCAGATTTGAACTCATAAAAATAAGTCTTCATGACTCCAGGCCCAGTGCTCTATCCCTTGCACCACCAAGGTGCCCCTATAGGTAACTCCTATAGCAATTTTAATATGGCATCATAGTATAGTGGCACATTTACCTGATTTGGAATCAGAAGAGGTAGGTGCATATCTCAGTCATGCTATTTATTAACTATGTAAACAAGCACCAATTCACTTCCCTAAATTCACCTAAAATTCCCTAACTTCACCTAAATTCACTTCCATTTTTCTCTGTAAAATAGAGATGGCTGCATGCTCTACCTCACAGGATTATTGTGAACAAAGAATTTTATAAATCTAAAATCAGTCTAGAAACATGAGCTATTATTATTACACTTACAATACCCTACCCCCAATACAGTAACTTTAAATTAATCCTAATAATAGGAGTAGGCTCTGCTACCTAATTAACTGCTTCAACTAACAAAATAGTCTTCCCCAAACCAGAATCCAATAATTTCACATGAACTACTGCTAGGGACTATTTATTGCATTGTATTTTATGGTAGAATGTGGTTTGGCAAATTCTTTGCATAAATATTATATTTATAACATTGTGCACGTTTGCTCAATTAGAAAACAGTCGTCTTTTCTTCCTAAAATATATAGGTTGATTCTAATGTGTTTGACATGATAATTAAGAATTTATGATCAGCATAATATTCTGAGAGGTGTATTTCAGCCAACTCTGAGATAAGAGATTGACCTTCGCCTTTATAAGTACCATTTTCTTTCTTTACTAGTAGCCCCCAAAGCATGTGGCAGTTAACTTTGGTGGGTAGTTTTTTTTTTTAAGGTTTAAAGCAACATATGCAGTTACCACAGCAAACAGAAAAAGAGAAGCAGTTTATTTTATCCAGGGAATCCCTGTTCTCATTAATCCTCTCTAATAGGAATTAGGCTGACTCATATGGTCCATTGTTCCATCTCTACACCTTGATTTGCTTGGGTAGATAACAGCATCAGTACAAAAGTGATAAGATCTGTGTCGTTCCCACTCTAAATTCTGACAGAGTACTTTTTGTTTTCCCCAAAATGGGAAAGTTCCAAATTGAGTGAAAATGATAAAAGTGACCTTAACTGTCTCTTGTATTCTGTTCCTCTCTGAATGCCCATTACAGACAATATTTATTATAGCTTTAAAGGGAGTTGGGGATCTTTTCAAAGTGCATTTTTTGGAGGAAAAAAACAAAACTCATCTGGTTTTTGCAAACTCTTTGGTTGTGTTGTCTCTTCCCGATGACACCCAGGGCAGTAGTATTATTCAAAAGTCATGTCCTGTCTGAAATGGATACAGCAGGGGCTGTAATAGCTTGATTGGCCATCAATAATTGGAAACAGAATTGCTTTAAGTAATAGGTATTCTAAGAAAGAGGAAGCTTTTTCTCTTTTAATCATTTATTAGAGGAATTTGACATTGTGCTGGATTTTTCATATTGTTTCTATATTTTTTTGTATTTTTATAATTATATTACCTTATTTTTCTTCAGAGACCTGTCTTTGATAGTTTGAAGATTCCAAGTGGATTTCTCCCCCCTCCTAGTCTACAACTGATTAATCTATTAAAATCAAAGGTCTCTTCTTCTTCTCCTCATTTTCTTTTTCTGTAAGAGAGTTGAGAAAGCGCCTTTAGTCAATTCAAGTGGAATTAAGGTCCTTGATGGCAAAACCATTTTCTTTTTGTTCTGTTTTGGTCTTTGTGCCCTAGACCCTAATACAGTATATGGCTCATAGTAGGTGCTTAATCAATAAGCATTTGTTAAACATCTACTATGTGTGAGAATAGACTGGGAATACAAATGCATCACATGAAACAATCCTTATTGAAAAAGAACCTACATTCTAACAAGGAGACAACCAGAACATTTATAAACATATATAAAATAAATATGAAGTAGTTAAATATAAAGTATTTTGAAACTGAATTGGATGGAATTGAAAGGATATTGATCTATGATACAGAAACGAGAGAAATATGTTTATATTACATTATTTGTGGTCCTTTCTCAGTGTATATCATAATATGGAACATCCCACTTGGAACTATTGATTCCAGGCATCTGTTTAGTTTGTCCAGTGCCCCAAGTGATATTTTAAACATCTTTTTAACTCAGTTAAGCCCCCAGATATCTTGCCAAGTTCCTCTCTCTTTAATTTGTAAAAACCTTGTATATTTTAAGGGGGAACCAAATACACCAACTTCTGATTCATACAATCATTATGAAATGGCTATTTGATGCACAAGTTGCTTTGAATCTTCAACTCTAAAGAAAGGGAAAAAAATAACCAACAGGAAGTTGCTCCTTTGCCAAGAGGAAATGAATTCAAAAACAGAAAGTTTGAGCTTTGTCTAAACTATAAATAGTATTCTATAACCATACTATTTTGAATACCTCTCCTCTTTCCTGATTAATGCACATGGAATATGTGTATATAGGGGCCCATATATTCTTTTTCCCATTTTAAATTTCAAATGGGGATATAGTGCTCACAAGGTAAATTTGGAGTTTCAATTTGCTGACATTTTTTAAAAGATCAATTATGCACTGACATTTCGATGCATATAGGAGGCTGTATAATTTACTGCCACCAAGGAAAGATGATATGTTGTGAGAATCTGGCCCAGAGCACAATAGTGAAATTCATATTCAGATAGCTACAAAATTAAGCAGGCAATGGCAACCATTTAAAATCAGATCAAGAGCCATCCAGTCTTCTCTGTCATCAGCTTCGTGTTGTTGTAGTATGTGTAGAGTGGTGGGTGGCTGGCATATAGTCCCATATTTGAAGCATTCTCTCTCTCTCTCTTTCTTTCTCTCTCTCTCTCTGTCTCTCTGTCTCTCTCTCCATCTCTCTGTCTCTCTCTCCATCTCTCTTTCTGTCTGTCTCTGTTTCTGTGTGTGTGTTTCTCTTTCTGTCTCTGTCTCTGTCTGTCTCTTTTCTGTCTGTCTCTCTCTCTCTCTCTCTGTCTCTGTCTCTCTCTCCATCTCTCTTTCTGTCTGTCTCTGTTTCTGTGTGTATATGTGTTTCTCTTTCTATCTCTGTCTCTGTCTCTTTTCTGTCTCTATCTCTGTCTCAGTCTCTGTCTCTCTCTCTCTCTCTCTTTCTCTCTCTCTGCCTTTACCCCAACCCCCACTCTCCAATGATTATATATTGAGGCCTGGAGTTAAAATCTGCCAGAAGCAGCCCCCAGACCTAAGCGCTAGGAGTTGTTGGCTGATGGCTAAGATCTCCTCAGCAACAGTCAAACTTTAGCATCTGTCAGAGAAATGAGGCTGATCAACAAAAGAGTTCATTTGATGGCTTAAAAACACTAAGCATTGGCTTCTGACACACAAGGCATAAATTAAATCATAACTAGAGCAAGATCGCTGACAACAAGTGATGACAGGTGTTGTGAATAAGTTGACGCAGGGGCCACTGCCCTGTATAACAATTGTCAGTCATCGGCCAGTCCTAGGTTCTTCTCTAACTAATAGGGAACAGTGACTGGAAATGATAACAACACGATTAGCTGGTATTCTGGCATGGGGATTTTTACTATTCACTTCTGCCTTCTCAAGCATGAATTAAGGCAAGTACAGCTCTGTTGATTTATGTATATATCAGCCCACTCAGTACCATTACTGTACCTCTCCCTGTGGTGTCAGAATCAGAGGACACCAGAGCTGGAAGGGACTTCGGAGATCCTAGTCTGCTTCAGCTTCAGTTTTACAAATGAAGAAACTGAGTCCTGGAGAGAGGAAAGAATTCAACTAAGATTACAAACTGGGGAGGGCTATACGCTGCTTATTATTTCAGAGAGATAGTTTGATGATGATGATGAGTGGGAGGAGCAGACGAGGAGCAGAAAGAAGAAGATGATAATGATAAGGCTAGTGGTACACCCCTTAATCACTGCTACCAGGGAGACTGAGACTGTAGACCATTTGAGCTTGGAAATTAGGGTTAAAGCTGAGAGGAATCTATACCATGTCTGGCACTAATACAATGAGTCCTTGGGATGATCAGGGGGCATGACCACCGGGCTTCCTAAGGAGGGCCCAATCAGCCCAAGTCAGAAACTTGGTCAGATCAAAGTTCGCATGATGGTTAACAGGGGATTGGACACAGATGTGGCTATTACACTTCCAGCCTGAATGAGATAAGGAACTCAGGCAATAGCAACAACAACTTAAAAACAATGTTTTTTATTTTTTTTAATTAAATCTTGACATTCCCAATAATCATAATCTTCAAGATTCACAGAAAAATTTTTTCCCAAAATATAAAGATCTGGCAGAAGTGATCAAAATTATGCAGGGACAAGATGAGGCACATATCTCTATTACTGGAGTTGTATTTTCATTGAGCCTACAAAGGAAAAGCTTCCATTCCAAATTCTTTTTTGCAACCATGAAAATAGTTATTTTATCCACCTGTGCCATGGTTCATAGTTTACTGAATATAGAAGAATGATAGCAGGATAAAAAAAAAATGTCTCAGGATAATATCTATCTGAATCCCATTGAAAGAACATGAAAGGATGAGATAATATTTCCTGACATTTGCATCATGACGTGTCACATTCACTGTCTAACTTGGTCTATACAATAACCTTAAGATGCATTATCCCCATTTTACAAAGGATCCAGGTTCAGAGGTTAAACAACCTGATTCAGGGCATAGGGACAGTAAGTGGTAAAACCAGATGTAGACTATCTGACTTGGTACAGAGAAGAAGAGGTAAGATTTGAAGTCTAAGAAGATTGATTCGAGTCTCTTGTGTGCCCCTTATTGCCTCTGTGACCTTGTGTAAACTGCTTAAAATCTCTGGAATATCTCATTTTCAAATGAGGGGGTTACAACAATTACATGACTTCTGAGGCTCTATCTAGCTTTAAATCTATGATCCTACCCATAATTTCTAATATAGGGCATAATTCTGTATTTTCTAATATAGGGCATATCTCTCCTTCCATTCTCTCTCTGTCTCTGTCTCTCTCCCACTCTGTTTCTGTCTCATTTTTTTCCTCTCCTCTCTCCTTCCTGTCTTTTTTCTCTGTTAAGAAAGAGTTCTGTGTGACAACATCTCCTTCCATTCTCATTCTCTCACTCTCTCTGTCTCTGTCTCTCTTTCTCTGTGTCTCTTTCTTTGTGTGTGTGTGTCTATCTCTGTATCTCTTCCTGTCTCTCTCTCTTTCTCTCATTTTTCTCCTCTCTCCTTCCTTATCTCTCTTCTTCTTCTCCTCCTCCTCCTTCTCCTCTTTCTTCTCTTCCTCCTCTTCTTCCTCTCCTTTCTCTGTCTCCCTCCCTTCCTTTCTCCCTCCCTTTCCTCTTCTTCCCCTCTTTCTTTCCTTCCTTCCTTCCTTTCTGTCTCTGTGTCTCTCTTTGTGTCTGTCTGTCTGTTTCTCATTCCTCTTATACATTTCTCTCTCTGGTTCTCTGTCTCTGTCTCTCTTTTTCTCTGTGTCTTTATCTCTCTCTGTTGCTCTTTGTGTCTCTCTGTGTCTCTGTCTGTCTCTCTCTCTCTCTGCCCCACCTTTGCCATCTCCCTCTCTTCTCTCTTGATTAACCCATGTGCCTCATAATAGCAACATATTGCCCAATCTTTATTACCTAAAAAAGATTCCCACCTCTCCCCAACCCCTTAACCCCTACTGGCCTTCCTGAAGAGATGTTTATAATTGAGACATTTTGTGGGACTGAAAACTCCTGAACTATTTCCCTTTCCACCGAAATGCATCATTGTTTGTGGGCTCCATTCTGTCTGAAATATCACTCGTCTTCTCTATTCCTGACTTCTGATGTCTTCTTCCTTGGTCACAGCAATCACTGCAGGTTTATCTTCGAGGAGCTGTGACAGATGTCATGGCGTGTTACACTCACTCTGTGCCAGATTTTGCCTCCGGTAATGTACCGTCTGAACACAGCCGCCTCCAAGCTCATCTTTTGCGAAGCCCGGAGTGGAATCAAGTGACAAAGACTTTGGGTCTTTTTGTCATGCTGCTTGGATGGATGTAGTTTTTAAGATTTTTTTTTTCCGGTGGGGGATGGGGGAAACAAAAGAAACTGCCCAGGGTACTTCCTCCCCAGAGTATTCACTATCTTTTCAGAGTTGAGAGTCCTTTTTACCTTTGGAAGCTGGAATTCAGAGTCTGAGGGAGAACTTAGAGCACCATTGGCAGTTACTGACAGTGCCGCTGCCTCCTCCACTTAAAATCCCATCTCCAATAGATAATGGAGATGGAATGATCACAGGGGAGAGGTCGGATGCTACTTGGGTATGGTGTTTTGTTTCAACATTCTCAGAGGAAGTTATGACGCAGAGAATCAGAGAGTCTAAGAATTGAAACCTGTTCTGATTCTTCTATAACTTTTGTCTAAAGTTGTAATTAAGGTTAAAAAAAAAAAGAAAAAAGGAAGAGAGGGAGGGAGGAAGAAAGAAGGGAGGAAGCGATGGAAGGGAAGAAAGGAGAGAAAGTAAGAAGGAAAAGAGGGAGAAAGGAAGGAAGGAAAAAGAGGGAAGAAACAAAGAAGAGAGGAAGGAAAATGGGAAGAAGGGAGGAAGGAAAAGAGAAGGAAGGAAGGAAGAAAAGAAGGAGAGGAGAGATGAAGGAAATGAAGATCTTTTTAAAAGGAAGAGAAAAAAGAAAGTAAAGAGAAATAAGGAAAGATGAAAGAAAAGAAGAAAATGGAGAAGGGGAGAAAGAAGGAAGGAAAGAAGGGAGAAAGGAGAATAGAAAAGAGACAAAAGGAAAGAAGGACAAAAAAAACAGGAAAAAAGAAAATTTTAAGAAGAAGAGGGAAAGGAGAATTGGGTATCCTGAGAAGTTTTCTCTAAACACGAATAGAAACCTTGAACATTAAAAAAACTTCCAAGGCAAACAGTAGTTTTCTGAGTTTTGGCAAGGAGCTGCCATGTGAATTGGGCTTTATAGAACTTTTCCAAACTAAGGGCTTTGTTTCTTAAGTCTAAGGAGTTTATATTAAGCACATTATTCTAAGAAAGAGGAAGCCAAAAAAAGCCTCACTAGAGGAATACATATTATCAGCAGGTATCATCAAAACTCTCTGTGGCTGTATTGCCAAATACTTTCCTGGATCCCAGCTAGTTGATACGGGACCCTCCAAATGTACCGTATAATTAAATGAGAGGAATTCATTTCTCCATCAAAGAATTAATTTCATTGTTGCTGTTTGGAATGATATGTCAAAGAAAAAAATTTTAAACGGAATGAGTTTTTCATCCCAAACGCTAAGAATGCATCTGTTTTTGAGGGGGAGAATCCATCCAGAGACCCGGAATTTGTTCAGACGGAAGGAAGGCCTCATTCAGGACAAACCAAAGGTGGAAGGAACAGTGTGAAAATGAATCCTTTACAAAATCTGACTATTTGATGCTAGTTTTTCTGGGAAGAGAAAGTACCTTCTCTTCCTGAATGCATTAAAGCTTTCTGACATCCCTTAATTAGGAGACCAGGCAGAGACTAAAAAGGGGGACTGATTCTTCGTTTGTAGGGAAGGACATTATTTTATCACTAGATCACTTCAACAACTTCCTCTAGGAAATTGCAAAGGGAAGTCATTATGGGGGGTTGGGGAAGAGAAGCCAGGAAGATTATACACATGAACCCCAGATGCCATGTGGGCAGGGGGGCAGGGAGGGGGTGTTTACTAGGTCACTTACCAGGTTCTTGTTTTTTTTTTTAAAGTTTCCTTTTCCACGATTACTTGTTGACCTTAAATTGTTTCCATGCTCATGAGATAAGTCTTTGTACTTCCTACTGAGGCTTAGCAGTGAGGTCTGGGTACTGCTCCTGCTAATTGCCTTGTATTCCTTCATCTCCCTTGAGTATATGTGGCAAGTCTATTCCCACATATGCTACCAGAATCCATTTTAATAGAAGGGGCAGTAACGCACAGCTGACGACATATGTTTAGCTGCATTCGGGGTTCGGTGAAGCGTGCAGTATCATGTTACATAAAAGGAGAAGGTCAGTCCCAAACAAACAGCTTTTTACAAGCTCTGGCTTAAGGATTCAGAGCTAAATAGAGCTTACATTTGGGAGAAAAGAAAATGGGCTTGTTGAGCTCCATTCTCTGTCTCGTTTTTTTTTGCATTGATTAGAAAGTTCTTAATCTCCCAGGACAACACCATGTTAAAACACTCTTTGGGTGCTGGGTTTTTTTTTTTTTTTCCTCCCATTATTGAAATTAAACATCTGTGTCTTTAAAAAAAAAAAAAGGAGCAAAAATATTTTTTATACTCCTGATATCGACAGACATCAAATTGGTACTCTCAAGGCTCATCCCATATATTTTATGTGCTGAAAGATATTTTTGTCTACTGGATGGGGAAAGGCAAGTATCACTATAGACAGGGCTCTATAACCTTCAAAAAAAAAAAATTAGTACTACATGGGGTGAAATTTTTCTGTAGTTCCTCCAGGAGCAGATGTCCCATAAAACACAGCCAAAGGGACACCATTTCTCTTTTTTAAATTGCCCATTACACATCAGGAATATCCTGGTGAAACATCATTGAGTATACCTCAAAAGCCAGACTTCAGAGCAGCTGAATTTTATGTGCCTCTATATTTAGTTGTTTCAAGTAGCAAAATGTAAATCTTAAGGTATTCCAAGTTTCATTCCAAGCTAGGGATTGAGGGAGGGGATGAGGGAAGAGAAACCCAATGGGATTATAGAATGTCAGAATGGAAGGGACTTTAGATGATAGAACATAGAACTCCAGAGACAGAAAGGGACTTAGAAATCTTTGAGTGTACCCCCAAATTGTCTCATTTCACAAATAACAAAATTGAAGCCCACAGAGAAGTGATTTACTCAAGATCACATGCCTAATATATTTTTTATTAGTATATGGAAATTGATCAATTTCTGATCCAGTTTTGATAACTATCTTAAGAAAGAAATTGAAATGTTCTTTTTGTGTTAAAGGAAATAGAATAAATTTGGAATTATGCAAAAATGAAGCATATATCCCAAAAGGAGCGAAAGACAGACAGAAAGGTCCCATTTGTGTATTGTAGCAGCACTTTTTGTGATAATAAAGAACCAGAGGAATGAAGTAGGTTCCCATTGAGAGTAATGGCTAAACATATTGTTTTATATGACTGTGATAGACTATTTTTGCACCATAACAAATAGCTAATATGAGGAATACAGAAAAACATGGGAAGACTTATCTGAACTGATGCAGAATGAAGTAAGCAAAATAAGAAAAAAGAATTCAATGAATTCAATAATATAGATGGAAAGAATGAAAAAAAGAAACTGAACATCACTTAGTTATAATGACTAAATTCAGAACTAAGAAGAGTTGACAAAAAAGTATCTTTTTTCTTCATTGCATAGGTAAGAGTCATTGGATGTTTGATACTGTATATACTGCCAAACACTGTTCTTTGCTTGGCTTTGCTGAACTACTCTCCCCCCTCTTTAAAAAAAAAAACAAAACTTTATTACACAAAAGAAGGATAAATAAAAGTGATATAAAAATGAAAGATATCAATCAAAAATAAATATGGTAGAATAACAAAAACCATGAGTTTATGAATGCTATTTTTCCATTCCTTCATTTAGATGTCTTCACATAAGATTTTCTAAAAAGAAGACGAATGAGTTAAATATGCTGAAATGTTTTATGTGTAAAACTGGCACTTAGAATATACATAAGAATATTTTTTCTTCCTAAGGGATTTTCAGCCTTTCATTTGCTCCCTATTTTTTAAGAAGAAAAAAATGAAAGAAAAAACAAGCCCAGTACCCAAAATGAAAACCATCTGATGCAGCAGTTTCCAAAGCTCAGCCGTGACTGGGTATAATTTTATTATTTGTATACAATAAGAGTTACAAGACTGATTGCATCCTTTGACCTAGCAATCCCACTACTAAGACTGTACTTTCTAAGGATATTATTAAAAGGGGGGGAAAAGACCTCTCTGTACAAAAATATTTACAGCAGCATCATTCAGAATAGCAAAAACTGGGAACTGGAAAATGGCCAGATTGTAGTATATGAGTGTAATGAAATGATGTGGTAGAGAGGAAGTATACCTTAGAGTCAGGAAGCATGGTTAAAAGTTTTGCCTGTGACATATGCTGTTTATTTATAACCTGACTCTCCTCTTTATCCCCCACCTTTTTTGTCTTCTTTCCCCTCAGATCAGGGATTGTCTTTTGCCTTTGTATCTTATCATAGGGCCTGGGATATAGAAGGTGCTTAATAAATGTTTATTGACTGACTGACAATCTCTTAGTGCCCCCAGATCCACATCTAGAAGCTGCAGAAAAATTATCAATTTACATTGATAGGGAGAGTTTATTCACAAAGTTCTCTTCACTAAAAACAAATAACAAAAAAATAATCATCTATAGACCCAGATCCTCCCTTCCTTCTGCTCTCCTAAAAAAGACAATTATGAATGACTTACTAAGCGATGGGAAGACTTATATCATTGTGGCGTAGAAGAAAAGAACACTGTATTTAGAAGAAGAGGATCTGTATCTCAGGCTTTGTAGGAAGCCCTATGGCCCATCTAACCTTAGAAACTAATTTTTAATTCTCTGCCTTTCAACTTTCTTCTTTTGTAAAATTGTAGTATTGGACTAGCTAATCTTTTAATGTTCTTTCTAGCTCTAAATGTATGATCCTCTGGTTCAAAGTATCAGAGAATATAGAAAGCAGAATTAGGACAATATTAATGTGAATATAAAAAACATCCTCAATAAAGTCTTGCAGAAATTCAAAGAAGAAAGGGACATGGGAGCATATAGATCACTACTGTTATTGTCTAATTCAAGTTAATATTCATTTTAAAAGAAATTATAAATAAATACTCATTTTGTTAATCACATTTAATTGTGTACCTTTGAATGTTTGATTTGGCTGAGTTACAGAGTTTAGAATTTAAAACTAAAAATTTACATAAATAATAATTTATTTGAAAAATGGAAATGGTTTCAGAAATAGCTGTCAGGTGCATATAAGTTCTAAAAGTCTTTGGTGAAACTGGAATAATTTAAAAGTAGTAGCTAATTTTTATATGTTTATTTAATGTTTGCAAAGTGATTTATAAATTTTATCTCATTTATATTCATAATAATCTTGCAAAGTAAGTGCTATTATTATTCCTATTTTACAGATGAAGAAACTGAGGCAGACAGAAGTTATTACTTGCCCAGAGTCCCAGAGCTAGTACTTTTTAAGTGCCCAGACACTGTGTTAGATAAGAGGAGATACAAAAAAAAATTATTTTAATAATCCCTTCTCTCAAATGTTCACAGTCTCCTTTGAATAAAAGACCAAGAATTTGAGATCAATCCAATGGTCTATCCATAAACCACCTTAAAGCCAAGGCCCTGCACACTTCATGACATCTCTGCCTGCTTACAGACTAGATGTGCTGAGGTTGGGAATTCTCAGATTATTAGCAAAGGCTGGTCATGTCCAATGACATTCTGCTACACCTGCATATGCAGGTCTTCCCACAAGCAAAATAAAGTCTTCAGTTTGTAGTCTAACTTTCTTTCTTTTTTTTTTCTATTTGTTTTTTTTGTAGTCTAACTTTCCAAAATAATAATAACCACCACCAACAAAACTGTCTTTTATAGCTGATAGGATTGGTTACATGAGTGTAGAAAAACCCTTCTTTTTAAAAAAAATGCATAGTTTTATTGATGACACCCTCTTAAAATAATATTTTGGGTTTTTTCCCCAAATTGCATATCAATTCAATTTTTAGAATTCATTTTACAAGATTTTGAGTTTCAAATTTTTCTCCCTTATTCTTTTCTGTCACCTCTTCCTGAAATGGTAGACTATTTGATATAGGTTATATTGCTATATATGTCCTATCATCTAAAATATATTTCCATATTAGTCATAGTTGTGAAAGAAGGAACAGACTTTAAAAACCCACAATAAAGAATAAAGTCAGTGAAAAAAAGCATACTTCTATCTGTATTTCAAATCTATCAATTCTTTATCTGAAAGTAGACAGCATTTTCCTTCCTGACTTTTGCACTTGTCAAGGATCATTTTGTTTCTGATAACAGCATTCATAATTGATCATTACACAATGTTGCTGTAATCATGTACAATGTTTTCCTGGCTCTGCTCATTTGATTTTGCATCAGTTCACACAAGTATTTCCAGATTTTTCTGAAATCTGTCTGTTCATCATTTCTTATTGCACAATAGTACTCCATTATACTCATATATCACAACTTGTTCAAGCATCTCTTCAGTTTTCAACATTTTGCTACCATGAAAAGGGTTGGTATAATTATTTTTGCACATGTAGATTCTTTTCTCTTTCTTATGATCTCTTTAAAATACAGATCTAGTAGTGATATTGCCTTATAGAAGGATATACACAGCTTGATTGCTCATTGGACTTAGTTCCAAATAGTTCTCCAGAATGGTTGGATCAGTACATAACTCCACCAACAATGCATTAGTGTCCTAATTTTCTCATATCTTCTCTAACATTTCTTATTTTCCTTTTTTGTCCTATTAACCAATCTGGTAGATGTGAGGTAGCATTTAGGGTTGTTTTAGTTTGCATTAAATCTAAATCAAAAGTGATTTAGAGCACTTCTTCATTTGCCTTTAAATAATTGATTTTTTTCATCTGAAAACTGTCTGTTTATCATATCCTTTGACCAATATCAATTGAGGGATGTTTTGTACTTTTATAAATTTGACATAGTTATTTATATTTGAGAAATGAAACCTTCATCGAAATTACTTGCTGTAAAGGTTATTTTCCAGTTTTCTGCTTTCCTTATAATTTTGGTTGCATTAGTTTTGCTTGTGCAAAAACTTTTAATGAAATATAATAAAAATTATCAATTTAATATTTCAGACTGCTTTCTATCCTTGTTTGGACAAGACATTCCCTTCTCCTTCAATCTGATAGGTAAACTATTCCTTGTTGCTTATGGAGTCACCCTTTATGATTAAATTATGTACCCATTTTAACCTTATTTTGGTATATGGTATAAGATATTGGTCTATATCTATTCTGTGTCCTATTAAATTTCAGTTTTCCTAGAAGCTTTTGTCAAATAGTGACTTCTTATCCCAAAGGTTGAGGTCTTTGGGTTAATCAAAAACTAAATACTATGGTCATTCACTGCTATGTCTTGTGTACATAATCTATTCTTCTGAGAAAGGGTAGTTGAGATCCCCCACTACTATAATTTTGCTATTTCTTCTTGTAAGTCACTTGGCTTCTTCAAGAATCTGGATGCTATACCATTTAATACATGTATGCTTATTATTGATATTACTTCCTTGTTTATGATACCTGTTAGCAAGATGTAGTTTCCTTCCTTATCTCTTTTAATTGGGTCTATTTTTTTCTTTTGCTTAGCCTGAGCTCAGGATTGCTACCCCAGGTTTATTTTATTTATTTTGCTTCAGCTGAAGTATAGTAGATTCTTCTCCTTCCTCTCACCTTTAATTTGTGTGGGTCTGTCTGCTTCCAATGTGTTTCTTGTAAACAACATCTTATAAGATTCCAGTTTTAATCCACTCTGCTATCTGCTTTCACTTTATGGGAGACTTCATCCCATTCTCATTCACAGCTATGATTAACAACTGTGAATTTCTATATTTTCTCCTTTTTTGGCCTCTCTCTCTTTTCACCCTTTCCCTCCTTGAAAGTATTTTGTTTCTGTCTACTGCCTCCCTTGGTCTTCCCTCTCTTCTGTCAGTCTCCCTGCTCTTTTACTTAACTTCTTCCCTTCCTACTTTTTTTGTAAGATAAAATAGATTTCTATATTCACTTAATTGTGTATATTATTCCCATTTTGAGTCAGTACTCATGAGAGCAGGGCCCAAGCAATGCCTATCACCCACCCTTTCATCTTTCTCTCCACTGTAATAGACTTTTCACACTTCTTCATGGGAATAATTTGCCCCATTTTACCTCTTCCTTCCTCCTGAACCTAGTTCTTTCCTATCCCTTAATTATTTTTTATGTCATTCCCTCAAATTCACTTTATACCCATACCCTTTGTGTATGTATGTTCCTTCTAGCTGTACTATTGATGGGTACATATTTTAAGAATTTTATGTATCATGGGCAGCTAGGTGGTGCAGTGGATAGCGCACCAGGCCTGAAGTATGGAGGATTTGAATTCAAATCTGTCCTCAGACACTTAAGGCTTCCTAGCTGTGTGATCCTGGGCAAGTCACTTAACCCTAATTGCTTCAGCAAAAAACAAAACAAAACCAAAAAAAGTATTGTAAGTATCATCTTCCCATATGGGGATGAAAACTGTTCAGCTCTATTGAGTCCCTTATGTTTTCTTTTTCCCTTTTTCCCTTTTTAGGTTTCTCCTGGGACTTGATATTGGAGATCAATTTTTTTGGCTCAATTTTGGGTTTCTCCTTAATGAAAGTTTGAAATGTTTCTATTTTATTGAATGAGCATCCTTCCCCTTGAATTATTATGTTTAATTTCATAGGATAGGTGATTCTTGATTATACTTCTGTTTTCTTTTTCTTCTAGAATATCATGTCCCATGATTTCCAATCCTTTAGGTTTGCAGTTGTTAAGTCCTGTGTAATCCTGATTGTATTGTTTCTTTCTGGCCACTTGCAGTATTGTCTTCTTGACCTGAACTGAAATTTGACTATAATGTTCCTTGGAGATTTGGGGATCCCTTCCTGAGATGATTGGTGGATTCCTTTAATTCCTGTTTTGCTCTCTGGTTCCAAGATATCAGTGCAATTTTCTTCTATAATTTCTTGGAAGAAGCTGTCCATGTTTTCCTTTTGATTTTGGCTTTCATGTGATAATCCAATGATTCTGGTATTGTCTCTCCTGGATCTATTTGCTGGGTCAGTTGTTTTCCCACTAAGATGTTTTTATATTTCATATATCTTCTACTTTTTTTTCCATTCTTTTGAATTTGCTTAATTGATTCTTGATGCTTTATAGAATCATTAGCCCAATTTTAACTTTTGTTTTCCTCAGTGGATTTTTGTATCTTTTTTTCCACTTGAACAGTTCTACATTTTAAGCAGTTGCTTTCTTTTCCCAAACTGTTGACTCTTCTCCTCTTCACTCTTATAATTCTCTTGCATCATTCTTATTTCTTTTCCCAATTTTTCTTCTACTTTTCTTATATGATTTTAAAGCTTTCTTTTTGAAGTCTTCCCTAAGTTCTTTCTAGGCTTGCAATCATTTCCCATTTTTTGTTTAGGACTTTCCCCATAAATTCTATGACATTATTGTACTCTTCTGAGTTGATGTCTTGATTTTTCCTGGCACCATAATAATTTTCTATGGTAAGATTCTTTCTTTGTCGGGTTATTTTTTTGGCTTATCTTGTTGGTAATTTTCCCTTTTTAAAAATTTGATCTCTGTTTCTAGGCCAGAAGGAGCACTCTCTTAGGCTTCTTGTGCCAAGGACTCCTGGTCCTGTTTGTTTACCTGGTACTACACGGATATTGCTCTGAGTTCTCATAGGGACTCTTGAGTTTGGTACTGGACTGAGAGGGTGGAGTAGGGGAATGGCTGGCACTGCTGGCATCTGTAAGGGTCTGACAGCTTATCTGGTACTAAGCTGATATCTGGAATGTGCTGAGGCTAATGGGATCGAGCCACTGGAAGCTGCTTATTTGTTTAGACACTCATGGGCTTGGTATCTACTTTTTCTCCTAGAGCTGTGCTGAAGCATGTGGAGCTTCTCAAAACTAGAATCTACCTGTTTCTCTGGCTATGTTGAGGCACATGGGGGGTCTTGGTGTGGGTGTTTGCCTGCTCCACAGCATTGGCACTCTGGATTTCCTACTGGTTTGTTAAGGTAGAACTTGGTGCTGGCTTGTTGGGACTCCTTTTGTCCTGGACTACATTCTCTTTTTACCTGAGTGAGACAGATCTTTGCAAATTTCTTGAGCTAAAAGATTGTTTCACCCTTTCTTTTTGCTGGTTCTGCTGTTGCAGGATTTGTTTGAGGGCACTGTTTTGTGATTGTTTGGAGGTGGATATGGGAGAGTTGTGATTATTGCTTACTCCACCATCTTACTCCTGGAAGTAGAGTTTCTTGATGATTGTTGAAAATAAACATTTCAATATTCTGCCTGCCAAACTGTTCCTTGTGATAAAGAAAAATAACTAGATAAAAACCTACATTTGACACAATATTCTGTCCTTAGCCTTTTTTGCTATGAAATATGTTTCATTGTCTTCTCTCTAGGACTTATGTTTTGTTTTTTTTTTTCCCCCCACTGATTTATAGTTTGGTGGATTTATTTTCGATGATCTTTTCATTTACATAGCAATAGTCATTATATATGTGTGTGTGTGTGTGTGTGTGTGTGTGTGTATTCTTCTCTTAGTTCTGCTATTTTGTTCTGTATTTGTTCATTTAAACTGATCTTTCTCTGAATTCCTCATATGTATTTCTTGCTAAACAGTAATATTACATTACATTCATATATTTTTCAGCCTTTTCAGCCAGCCACTAATAAATTGGCAACCATTTAGTTTCCAGTATTTTGCTTACCACAATGAGTGCTGCTATAAATATTTTGGCATGTATTGGATATTTCTTTTTTTTAACTTCCTTGGGATAAATGCCAAGTTGTAGAACTACTTCATCAAAGAGTATGGACAGTTTATTCCCTTTCCTCACATAATTCCAATGCATATCCAGAAGCTTGAATTATTTCATAGTTCTGTCAGTATCTTCCAGTAGTCCTTCCAATATCTTCTCTTCCTATTTTGGGGTATTTTATTTGTTGGGAGATGGCTCTTGCTTTCTGTATTTTTGTCAGTTTCCAAAATCAAAGGTTCCCAAACTTCCTTAATTCACTGTGGCTTTGCATCTCACAATTTTTCATGGGCCTCCAGGCCAAAAGAAAGACCTACCGATTCAATTTTAAAAGCAGTTAGGTATAAATAAGTTAAAAATTTAGCTATTTTTAATTTAGCTATTTTTAAAAATAATACACAATGAAATAAAAAATAATCTTTTTATTTCAGTCTTAAATAACCACAATTATTTACTAACAAGATGTATATGCCTGTTGGAGACTTTACAACTTTTACAACTTAAAAATCTTTTAATCAGATTAGACACTACCATTCTCTGTTCCACATTGATTTTTACTCAGTATTTGTTTTTATCACAGCAACTACTAACATCTCAAAGATGTTGCAAATGAGAAAGATGTGAGAAATTACTGGTGTAGCCAAAAATATAAGTAAACAAAAACATAGCTTAAACACTCAAAAAAATTTTGGAAAGGAATGTAGTATGATTTAACATTGAAACCATGAATTACTCCAAGCTTCAAGTTCTTGAATATCATTATGTTTCCCTGAAATTTAAAATATCCCATGTTCCTTACTTCTGTGAGTTTGCTATGGCATCTAGTTTAGGAATCTCATCCATAATGTACTTTTGACAGTAGACTTATCTTGGTGATATTTACTATAAATGTTTTCCCACTTTTTCTCATCAAATTCCATCTTGACTGATCTTGTTTATGTAAAATATTTTTTATAGTTAAAATGATCTAGTTTATCTTTTATGATCTCCATTCATGATACCCCATTTTACAGATAAAACCAATCCATAGGTATTTTCTGAGGGATAGTAGGATGGTATAGTAGAAAAAAAAAAAAAAAAAAAAAAAACACTGACTTTACCTGGATTGGATTTTAACTTTGAGAAATAATATTCTCTTCAGGTCGCTGAAGGGAGAAAATGAGTTGGAAGCCAACATGAAAAGAGCTGGCAGTCTCTATCATGTCCCTATCTCTACATTAGAGATTGGAAAATTTTTTTTCCTTGGGTAAGATTTCTGTCTCTGTCTCCGGCCTTCCTTTTCCCTCTCTCCTTCTCCCTCCTATCCTGTATCTGTCTTTGTCTCTTTCTATTACTGAATTACTTTGCTTACAATGTGACAGCTCCTTCAATCTATACTGTCTAGTATATATTCTTGCATTTTTTTCTTATTTCTATTTTTCTATTGGGTTGGATAAATGGAATTCTTTGCTAGAAAAAGGAAGGAAGAAAAAGAAAAAAATGATTGAATGAAAAGAAGGAAGAAAAAGAAAAGGAATGAATGAAAGAAAGGAAGCAAAGAAACAAAAGAATGAATGAATGAAAGGAAAGAAGTAAAAAGATGAATGAGTGAAAGGAAGGAAGAAAAAGAAAAAAGAATAAGTGAATGAGAAGAAGGAAAAGAGGGAGGGAGGGAGGAAGGAAGGAAGGAAGGAAGGAAAGAAAGAAGGAAAGAAGGAAAGAAAGAAGGAAGGAAAGAAGGAAGGAAGGAAGGAAGGAAGGAAGGAAGGAAGGAAAGAAGGAAAGGAAGAAGGAAGGAAGGAAGGAAGAAGAAGGAAGAAGGAAGAAAGGAAGGAAGAAGAAGAAGAAGGAAGGAAGGAAGGAAAGAAGGAAGGAAGGAAGGAAGGAAGGAAGGAAGGAAGGAAGGAAAGGAAGGAAGGAAAGAAAGAAACATTATATTGTACAACTTTGGACAAGTCATTAAATTCTATGGGCCTCACTTCCTCATCTGCAAAATGAAGATAACCATACTTATCTGCAATGGGCTGAGGCTTGAGTTGATGCACTGAGGTCCCAAGCACATGAGGCTAAATAGTAATTGGACTATACTCTATTAATATACATGCTTGGATAAAGAATGGCCCCGCCCACTCTCTGTGTAAGTCCTGATGTGTTGTATAGGAAATGACGATTTTGGTGGGTGGAGGCAGAGAGAGACAGAAAGAGAAGCTGGGAGAGATTGAGCCTGGATTCCATGCTCCTAGCTGCTGGTCATGTGGCTGCTGGTCTAGCTAGCTTCTTGACTCAGCTACACACATTGCTATTGCCCATTCTCTTCCACCTCCGATCTTTCTTTGCTGAGAAAAGACTGATGATTTTCCCCTAACCTGAATTCCTGACTCCGGCTGATTTTAAAATACGCTATCTTCACACTTATCCAACCTACCCCAGAGGGTTGTTGTGAGGAAAGAACTTGAAAAATCTCAATGAACTCTATAAATGTGAGTTATTATCCTTGGATGACTATTATGTTGTTTGCTACCCACTCTGGAGGATACAAAAGATTTGTAATAATAACTCAGATATTATCCCCGTTTTACAGATGAATAAACTAGCTCTTTGAGAGGTGGTGATATGCTCCTGATCACCAATAGAAAATATTAGGGTCAAGTTTCTAGACCTCTCAAATTTAGTCTTTTTCTGTTTTAACATTTTGTCTCTCTGAAATAGAGTTAGTAGAATTAAAAAATACTGGGTAATATCAGGTTCACCTTAATAGTAAATGGAGATCCAATTTTGTGTGTGTGGTTTAAAGGAAGCACACATGATAGTTTTATGAAATTGTAATTTAAATAAACAAATAAAATCAAGCCAAGAAGCATTAAGTTCCTACTATGTGTCAGACCATGATAAGTTCTAGAGATACAAAAGAAAAGCAAAAAAAAAAAAAAAAAAAAAAAAAAAAGTCCTTGCTTGCCAGCAACTATGTACAAAAAAAGATATAATTGTCCCCATTTTACATATTGGGAACCTGAGGCACAGAAAGATAACTTGCTCAAAAATAGTTATTTAGTGCCTGAGGCAGGCTTGGAACTCAGATCATTAGTGTTCTTTGTAGTATACAAATGCTAATTACACTGACATATACTATCTCTAACCATCTAGTGTCTCTTCCACTTACAAGGGTTCTCTCTCCACAGTTTATTCCCCTCCCTCCCCCCAATTCCCCTAAATAAAAGGCACAAAAATGACAGAGGTGTTTTCCCAAGTCTCCTGACTCCAGAGCCAGCCTTCTTTACACTGCGCCACATTTCAGTTCATTGAGTTCTATTCCCTTTCTTCAGGCCAGTAAGGTACTATTAGCCTCATTTTACAGATGTAATCACTGAAATCTAGGGGAAAAGCCTGACTGGCACAAGGTCAAACATCTAAGTGATGGAAATGGGAGCTCCAGGACTCAAGTTTTCCCATATTATGTCAGTTCCCTAATGAATCTAAGAGAAGCTTTGAAATCAGGGGTCCTATAACTTTTTTGTATTATGAGTCTTTGTTAGTCTAGAGAAAGTGTTAGTTTCCTTCTCAAAATAATGTCATTTTTCTCTTCTATTTCTTCTTCTTCTTTTTTTTTTAAACTGTGCCCATCTATCTTCCCCAGGCTGGAAGCTCAGTGATCACTCTTGGTCTGATCCCCCTAGTTGGTACAAAAGCTTTGACATATACTATTTCCCAGACTAGTTCACCCCTCCCCAGACAGTCTGTTCCCTTGCTCCACCACACTCAGGGGCTTACCATCTTGGTGTCAGACATAACATGTTCACCCAATTGGTTTTATTCCTACTGCAGTTCAGAACTTCTAGGTTCAAGCAATCTACCAGCCTGGGCATCTCTGATAGTAGGGATTTCAGGCATGTACTACCAATAATGTTTTTAAAATCACAAAAATACAATATATAAGATTGTTTAAGAAACAAATTATGTTGAAATACAGTTTTATATATGTATGTGTGTATATACAGCACATATAATGTATACATATTTATGCATATAAATGTGCATGTATATAGATATAACTGTATATATATGTATTATGTGTTTATTTGTATATCATATATAAATGTATATATGTAAAGTATACATAAAATATATGCACATACAAATATAAACATATAATTATGTGTATATATATGTATATGTTCTAAGACATAGTTTAGTTGTACATACTGCCACCTCTCTACTGTTAAGATCTGAGGGATGGAACATTATAATAGAAAACCTTTCAGATTATCTCTCTTAACTATATGGTTTTATTATAAAGAACAGTAAGGATCACAAAGCAAAGCTTTGATATTCTGTGATTGATTTCCCTTTAGTCCAAGTGTATCTTCTCCCCCTTCCTTCTCTAGAGAGTATTTGGTACACTCCATACAATTACTGTTTCTCTACCTACTTGAGAACAGTTTTAGCAGCTGAATGCTGTTCCTGATGATAAATTGATTTTAGCCCATTCAAGACATTTTACAACCTGCTAAGTTTTATAGAGGGCAGCTAGGTGACTCAGTGGATTTAGAGTACTGGGCCTTGTGTCAGGAAGACCTGAGTTCAAAACCAGCCTCAGATTCTTACTAGCTGTGCAACCCTAGACAAGCCACTTAACTCTGCTTGCCTCAGTTTCCTCATCTGTAAAATGAGCTGAGAAGGAAATAACAATTCATTTCAGTAGCTTTGCCAAGAAAACATCAAATGGGGTCAAAAAGAATTGGAAATGACTAAAACCACTGAATAAGTTCTTTGCAAAGGCTTGAAGCTAAGTTTAGTTCTAAAAAGTGCCTTTTTAGAAAAGGCATCAACAAGCTGCTCTTAAAGGGGTTACCAACATAATGAAAAGACAGGAAATCATGCAATATGAGAATCAGTTTTAGGAACTGAGAAGGTTTGGGGAGGAGTTTTGGGGTGGGGAGAGAAAAGACTTAGAAAGTACATGAAATCACTGTCTTCAAATATTTGAAAGATTATCATTTGGAAGATGAATTCGACTTGTTTTGCCCATCAGTCAGTCAACCAGCATTTATTAAACACCTACTATGTACCAGGCACTGTACTAAGCATTAGTGAAATAAAGAAAGGCTAAAAACAGTCCTTGTCCTTAAGGAGCAACCAGGGAGACAACATGCAGATAACCATATCAACAACTTATATACAGGATAAATTACATATAAATTATATATAAGATAAATCAGCAGAAGGAAGTCACTAGTATTAAGGGGGACTGAGAAAGGTTTCCTAGAGAAAATGGATTTTGGCTGGGATTTGTAGGAAGTTAGGAGGCAATGATGAAGAAGAGGGAGAACATTCTAGATATGAGGACGGTTAGGAAAAATATTCAGAGTTTGGAGAGGGACTGTTTAGTGTGAGGAAAAGTCAGATGGCCAATGTCATTAGATGGTATGATAGCTGTGAGGTAAGAAGGCATAAAGTGCAAGAAGACTGAAAAGGTGGGGAAAGAGCTATGAAAGATGCCAAGTAGAGGGTAGAATTAGGAGTATGGGATGGAAATTTCAGGAATTTAGACAGATTTAGACTGACAGAATTGGTTAAAGAACAAAACTTAAAGACAGTTGTGTTTTGCCTTTAATATATATACTGACTGTACAATCCAACTCGAATCACTGAGTCTTAGAGGAAATTCTCTTAAGACTTTAAGTTGTAAAGCAGGTACCAACCTGCATTCTACATCAGGTAGAACCAGAGTTCCCTATAATAATGAAATAACAATTCCAGTTCCTAACTCTTTCTCTTAAAGGAAAAATTTCCTATTAACTTGAGCTATACAAAAGTCGAAAGGACTGATTATGGAGAGACTATTGTTCCTTGCACTGAGGATATTCAAGCAGGAGGTACCTTGTTGGGGATTTTTTAGAAGTAATTATGGGTCAGGTGTTTATCTGATTGCATGATCTTTTCCAGTTCATAGATTTTGTCTGTGACCTTTATAATAATATAGAAAGGAGAGCAGTTAGGTGGCATAGTGAGTAGAATACCAGCTTTGGAGTCAGGATGACCTGAATTCAAATCCTATCTTAGACATATGACACTTACTAACTGTGTGATACTGAGCAAGTCACTTAACCCAGATTGCTATAGGGAGAAAAAAATATTTTTTCCTCCTACAGGTTCATATCAGTTATTATCAGTTTTCTATTGTTAGTTATGCATAATAAAAATAGAAATATGGGCTATGTAGGTAGAGAGGTAAAGTCAGTTTACTTTTTGTTCTGGTTCAAAAAAAATTTGCATGTTAAACTGAAGATGATTTGGGGAATATTTAAGAGCCACTCACTCTAAATTAGATAATTTTCTCTAACCAAAGATTTTGATTCCTGTCCAGACACAAAGGCTTGAAAAGAAAACGACTTAATCTTAGTCTGGGGGCTCTTTGCTTGTTTTTTTTTTTTTTTTGTTTTGTTTTGTTAGCTGGATCTGTTGGCAATGACTAAGAAGCTGTCAGTCTGTCTTGATGAGGTTCTAATCATTATACCTTAGCTGACTGAAATAGAAGTGGCTTGGATATCTCTGAAGAGATGAACCCAGAATACAATCAGTAGCAGGAGCCAGGCTTAGCAAAGGCTACACCAGCAGAGCTTTGTGGCTCAAATGGGATGAAAGCAGCATGATGACATTTCTAGAAGTCAATACTAATGTGAATTGTGACTCCACACTCATTTCCCACATATGGATATTTCATGTATTATCTGGGATCTGCTTATGTGAACACTTTCTGTATTACCTTTGTGTGTGTGGGGTGGGGGGGAGGGCTATTCTTGAACTATCTTTTTAAGTGAAAGGGAACCTGCAAAATAACTTGAATCTATAGTACCCATTCTTGAGGCTCCTAATGTGAGAGGAGAATGCCCTTGATGTGACAATAATAATAATAATTGATAGTTATATGACATTTTCTAGTTTACTTTACATCAATTCATTGTTTTTGTTTTTGTTGTCCAGTCATTCAGTTCCTACTCTTTGTCATCCCATAGTATGTCATGTCCTATCCTCCACTATCTCTCAAGGTCTATACAGGTTCATTATTTCCATAGTGTTATATCTATCCATATCGTGTTCTGCTATCCCCTTTTCCTCTTGCCTTTAATTTTTTCCCAAGATCAGTCTTTTTCAGTGAATACCATCTTCTCATTATGTGTCTTCTCATTATGTGTCCAAAATATATGTCCAAAATATTTAAGCTTCAGCATTAATATTTGACCTCCAAGTGAATGGCTTGAATTAAATTTTTTAAAGTATTGACTGATTTGATCTCCTTGCTGTTCAAAGGACTTTCAATCCAATATTATCATTCCTATTTTGCAAATGGAGGAGATGTAAAAAATGGAGGAGATGTAAAAGCTCAGAGAGACAGTCAATGTATGATAGAATCATGAAGTCTCAGAGCAGAAGGTAACTCAAGAGACCATCTGATTTACTTATCTTCATTTTGCAGATCAGGGAACTGAGATCAGAAAGATGAAGCAGCTTTCCCCAGATCACAAAGTAACAAGTATCAGATTTGAGAGTTGAAGCCATGATTCAATTTCAGATCTACAGTTCTTTGTGCTAGATGCCATAGCAATTTATCCTTTCTAATAAAGGATAAATGTCCTTATGTCCTTAAGAGCTACTCTTCAGTCTTATTAATCTTTGTATCTTTTCCCTCTTTGCACATAATAGGTGCACCTCCAGTCAATTCAATCTATATCTTGCCACTGGATCCAGATGTTTCTGGAGGGGAAAGTGAGACAAGTGACCTTGTACATCCCTTTCTCACTTAAATCCAACTCACTTGCATTTCATGGCATCACCTCACTGATGTCATGGTCCTCTTTGAGAATGAAGAGCAAACTTCATTTTTGTGTGTGCAATGAATGAATGTACAAATGGTCCACGATACCACTAAATATGGGGGAAATCCATAGTAAAAACTCAAACCCACAATACTGAACTCAATCTAAAGAATTTTCTAAATTTTTTGTTTTAACTAGAGGCTGCTTATGTGGAAAACTGCATGTCATAAGCAAGTTTTGCTGAGACTTAAAAATCTATTTTGAAAAGCAGAGATTTTTCACAGCATCATATAATTTTCAGAGTTGGAAGGGACATATGTGATCACCTAGTCTAGCCAAAGGCTGAATAAGCACCTCCTTTTTGACATATCCCATAAACATCCAGCTTTTGAAGACTTCTAGTAAGTAACGACCTGCTATCTCAGCTTCATGCCTGTGGACTTTTTAGATGTTTTTCCGGACATCAAATCAGAATCTTAGAACCTGTTGTTTCTCTTCCTACACTCTAGCACCAAGGACATATCTAAATTTTTCTTCCATCAATGGATGTTCCTTTTCTCTATTACCTTCTCCTCTCCTTCCCTCCCCCAGACTTTGCCAACCAAAACCCTTCTGAGCTGCTTTCTTTGATTGTTCACATGGTTTGGCTGAGATGGATGTCACAAACTCCATTCATTTTTTTTTTTTTTTTTTTTTTTTTATTGAGGCAATTGGGGTTAAGTGACTTGCCCAGGGTCATAGAGAGCTAAGAAGTGTCTGAAGCTGGGTTTGAACTCGGGTCCTCCTGACTTCAGGGCCAGTGCTCTATCCACTACCCATCTAGCTGCCCTTCCATTCATTCTTTTCAATTAATTGGAATTATCACTTTTAGGGTTCCCAGGTCTTTCTATTCATATTGGAGCTGAACTTTCTATTATGTGTCTCCCCCAATTAGAATGTGAGTTCTTTGATAATAGAACTGGTCTTGCTTCTATTTATATCCTCAGGACTTTGTAGTATAAGACAAAGAATAAATGCTTAACAAATGCCTTTTAATTTATTCATTCAACATTACAACCATTTAACTACTAAAAGACAGCTATGATACCATTTATTTCAAGAGGATTCCCTATTTTTGCTGTTAGTGCCCCTTTCCCAAAATTATTCTTTGTTTATTTCTTTATATTCTTATACAAATATTCTTTGTATATTTACTTAATCTGTGAACACACTGTATCCCCAAGCAGAATATAAGCTTCTTGAAACTGTATCACTTTGTATTTTGTATTGCCAGTGTCTAATATATATTAGAGTTTAATAAATGCTAGTTGATTGATTGTAATTACCCAGGGTTGTATTACGTTAAATTGTTCTGTTTAGTGTTTTCTTCTTTTCTCTCATCTCCATTTTTTTTCAACCCAATTCTCATGAATTCAATCCTATTCATTGTATTAAGTTCAGTCCTATTCATTGTCTTAGTTGCCTTTCTCTGCATATTCTCCAGTTTATCAGTGTCCTTTCCAAAATGGGTGGTACCCCACAATACTCTGTGAACACAATACTCTGGGTGTAGTCTGCCTGGGGCTTAATATAAGAAAATTATATGCCTGGGTAGTATGCCTTCCTTCATACAGCCCAAGATTGTAATAGCTTTTTTTGGGGCATTGTTGACTAATATTGAATGTGTAACCCACTAAAACCTCTTTTTCAAATCTATTTGTGTTAAGACATCATTTTGATGGTTCTTGATTTATAGACTGACGTGAAAAGTTGGAACTTGGGCTATAAGAACTCCCTTGACCCAATCCTTCATTTTAAAATAAGGAGAATATTCTTCCTTTAATTCATTGTCTTCGTGTCTAATTTTGGAATAGAATCATCTCCCAGCTGCCAATAATTTACCTTTGAGTAAGAAAAAGACCATAAAGAAGGTCATGAAATTTCTTGTGATATGATGTTTTTAAAAAAAGTTTTTCCCAAAAAAGAACTTCCCAAAAGTTCCCCATTTCCTCCAGTAGCATATGTTTTTTTTGTTTGTTTTTTTGTTTTTGTTTTTGTTTTTGTTTTTGTTTTTGTAATAGCTAAATTCATTCAAGCAAGAAAAAGTAATATATTGGCTACATCTGAAAATGTATTTCTCTTTTCATACGTAGAGTTGATCACTGCTCTGATAGGGAGCATGCTTCATTGTCAATCTTAGAATTATCAATTCTGTTAATCCTTCATTGTCAGTCTTATCAACTCATTGCATTGATTGAAGTTTTGAAGTATTTCAATGTTGTTTTCCTTTACAGTAATCATGGTCATTGAATGTTCCTGTTTATTTTGTTTTGTATCACATCATGTAAACCTTCCTTAAGTTAATTTCATTGCATTCTTCATACTATTCATCATTTCTTATGACTAAATTCATGGACCCCATGTTAAGAACCTCTGGCAAGGCAAGTGAATTGGACTATGAGACTGTAATTCTAAAATTGTCTCAGCTCTGATGAGCTGTAAATTCTAAGTCCCTCATGGTTAAGCTGCTCTGAGACAATACTGCAAAGCCATGGGAGAAGAAGTCATTTGTGCAACTTATTAAGATTGTTGCTAAAATTTTTTTTGCACATTTGTTAAACTTAACCTTTACTTGTATGTAATCGAAATAGCTACACATCAACTTGGGCATTTCCCCTAAAACTTTTGCTAGACATTATCTAGACTTCTTCTCAGAACTTGCTTGGATGGTGGACAGTTCATGACCCCAAATCTGCCCAGTTCAATATCCTCTTGCTTTTTGTCCCTTTCCACTATCAAAACTTCCTTTCAGAACTTTCATTCATTCAGATGTCCCTTACTGAGAACAACTTAAAATGTGACATCTTTCAATTTTGATTGGGGCCAAAGTGTTAAATGAAAGGAAAGAAATAGAATAGCTAGAATTTCAGGTATCACATCAGTGGGTAGGGAAGCATTTGTGATGGGTACTTATGGCATGAAGCCCTTCATAATATGTTGCTTATATAAAATATAATGCATACATATACATATACACACATGTATACATAGCATGGACTTATATTGTCAGGGGATCTAAGTTCCAATATATGGAAACCCAGGCACTCAATAACTTTTTGAGTCCCAACTTCCATATATATGAAGTAACAATTGTAATAGTCACATTACTTATCCTACAGGGTAATTGTGATGAGTTGTAGAGAAGTTACAGTGTTATAAAAATGTGAGTTATTATTAGTCCCATCTGGAAATCATACAAGTGAAGAAATTTTATGCCATCTTCATATTTGTCTCTTCCACCTCCTCCTCTTCTTCCTCAAACATTTATTGAACAGCTACTTTTTTGAAAAATACTGTTCTGGATACTTCATTATTGCCTCTCTTACATTATATGCCTTCCTACAAACATTTCACAAGCATTTCTTCAGAGTTCATTCTATTAAAGATTCTCTGCTAGGCTCAAGGGTAGAAGATGTTTCCAATTAATTCAATTCAACAAATACTTCTTAAGATTATGCAAGTTAAAATGCTAGGCACCAAAACCAGTAATACTACTTTATATTTTAATAGTTTTATCATTTAAAATTGCTTTATATCCCCAACCTCATTTTGCAAGTAGGTGAGATGAGAAAATAAATTTTTATTGATGAATGAGAATAAGAATTTTTTTTTTATAAATTAGAATTTTATGAATGAGAAAATCAAAGTCAGAGAAGGAAAGGAATTTACCTATAGTCCTATACCTATTACCCGGTGGAGCCAAATTTCAGACCAAAGTTTTCCCAATACTTTAAAACTAGAGTTGTAGAACTCCTAGAATTGGAACGTACCTTATTTAATTTCTTGCCATCAGAATAAAAAGGATAAAGTATAAAATGGAAAAAAGATAAAGGACAAAAAAGAAATCTTGATTCCCTAGAATCATAAAAGGAGAGAACTGGTGAGAACCAAAGAATACAGAACACAGAATGTCAGAGGTGGAATGAACTTAGATCTTGTCTGATCTAGCACCTTTATTTTCCAGTGGGGGAAACAAGCCCCAAAAGGCTGTGACTTATACAAGATCACATACATAGCAAGTTATGGAGTCAAAACTCAAACACAGGGACTCCCTTTCTTTTGATATTCCAAGTCCTTTTGGGTCAGAAGCCCTGTATTCTTTGCTGGGCTGGTGAGCAAAGAGAAGAGACTCAGACTTGTGTTTGCTTTTTGATAATGATATTAGATAGGTTAGTAAGTGGAAGATGCCACATGCTTTTCTTCAGAAAGTTCCTGCCTAAGGAACCCAGATACCTTGCCTTTGCCAAGACTGTAATATGGTGTTAGAGGCTTAACTACCGAGGGTACTGTTTTTCAGATGTGAAGCCAAAATCTGAGCCTGTCAACCATATAATCTGAAATGGTCCCTTGGGAACTTAACACCTTTTTCTGTTTTCAGGTTTCACTGGAGGGAAAATACCTGTATGAATTTTCCTTAATGCACAAGATAATTTTTAACATATAAAGTCCTCACTGTTAAGGCAAAGGTTTTTAATCATTTGGTTATTTGGTCAGAAAAAGATTGTCGACTAGTTGTGGAAGAAGGATGAGGGATAAGAGATGGGACTGCAATGGGAGCTACAAAAATATTACAAAGACTTAAAGAAGGTCTCTGGCATATTGGGTATATCATCTTCTCTGGAGGGAAACCAGGAAGAGAGGGTGTGAATGACTATTATCTGCACCTCCCTAAAGAGGTATAGAACTTTAGACAAGTTTCTTCCCTTCTCCAAACTTGATTTCCTCATATCAATGAGATCACAAATACCAAAAACTATCTAAGCAAGTCTCTATAGGAACATCTCTGAATTTCTTCAGACTGTTAACTGGGAGGTAAGGAGCAACTCAAGATACACCAGTCCTCACTTTCATCCCAGTTGGTGATAAATAGGATAATGAATAATAACAGTAATAAACAATGTTTAAAAGGGTCTGCCGCTCTTCCTCAAAGCTTATTTATGCTTTCCACTCTGGTAAATAGATTTGAAATTGGCATTGAGTTTTGTCCCTTTAAGCCCAAAGAAGCTCCATGCCAATGACTCTGGTTTGTAGCTGTTTATAAGTAAAATGCATGATCTCAAAGCTACAAACCATCTTTGAAATTCAATCTCAAGATTCTTTCATTTATAATCCACTGGAGCCCTGCTTTTCTGATCCAAACTCTTCAGATTTAAGTTGTTAGTAGAAAAGCCTTATTTCTTTTCTCACATGTAGTATGGGTCATTGTTAATTCCCAAAGGGCATCCTGTCAATGATTATGCCATAGAATACTGTTGTGATTGAGAATTGTGCTCTGATAGAAATTATAATGCTTTGCTAAAAGAGGGAATTACTAGCCCTATTTGAAGCAAATGCCTGATCTATTGATCAGGTTTCCTCTCTTTTTTGGGGGGTGAGACTGGCCACAGGAGGCTTTTAAAATCACCTTCTCATTGAAATTTTATAATTATTTCACTACCTCTACAGCAAAATCCAGAAGTTCTTGGAAAGGAGACTAAATTCACATTCTCTCTCATTCTTCTTTGCCCAGTGCTTTCTAAAAGAAAGCTTCTGCTTGCTGCTGACCACAAGAAAAAGAAAACTCAAGTCAAAACTTATTTGAGAAGGGTGGTGACTTGGAATTGTTCTTTATTTGTCATTGTTAGTAAATCAAGAACAATCATACTGAATTTCAATTTATGTCTCTCATATTGTACCCTCAATTTTTCCTTTCCTTCCAGCCCAATTCACAAAGAAAATAGCTCAAAAATCAGTCCAGTCCATTAGTTAAGGTAATCCCTTCTCTCCAAACCTAGAAAACCAAAAGAGATGCTTCTGTAGATTTCTTGATGATTCTTTCTTTTTTTTTCTTCCATCCTTCCCTTCCTTCCTTCCTCCCTCCCTCCTTCTCTTCCTTCCTTCCTTCTTTCTTCTTTCATTTCCTTCTTTCCTTCCTTCCTTCCTTCCTTCCTTTCTTCCTTCCTTTCTTCCTTCCTTCTTTCCTTCCTTCCTTCCTTCTTTATTTCTTTCCTTCTTTCCTTCCTTCCTTTCTTTCTTCCTTCCTTTCTTCCTTCCTTGCTTTCAAAAAAAAAAAAAAAAGCAGATACTATATTTTAATCCACATTCAGTCTCCATATGGTAAGGGGGCTTTTCTGCAGCAGGATCTTCCTTCCTTCCTTCCTTCCTTCCTTCCTTCCTTCCTTCCTTCCTTCCTTCCTTCCTTCCTTCCTTCCTTTCTTCCTCCTTTCTTTCCTTGTTTCCTTCCCTCCTTCCTTCCTTCCTTCCTCCCTTCCTCCTTTCCCTCCCTCTTTCCCTCTTTCCCTTCCTCCTTTCTTTTTCCTTCCTTCCTTCCAACTAAATATTGATTCAATTGATATCATGTATACTTTCCTCACTACAGTCTGGTGAGGTAGAATGTATATTTCTATACCTATTTTACAGATAAGGAAACTAAGGCTTCAAATGATGATGACACTCGCTCATGATCATATATGTGTTTATTGAGTTGGGAAGCCAAATTTCAATGTAGGTTTTCTAGTTTCAAGCCCAGTGGAGAAGCCTCAGATAGTGCAAAGAATATTGGTTCAGGAATGGGAGGACTGGGTTGAGATCCCACCTCTTATACCTGTGTGACCTTGGGCAAAACATTTAATCTTTATGTGTGTCAGTTTCTTCTCTATATTGAGAGGACTAGACTAAATAACCTCTGGGTTTTCTTTCAACTCTAGATCTGTGCATCTATGATCTGATACACTTATGGCTACATAACAACTCCCATGCCATTTGGTACCCTTCACAGCTCTCCAAAACAATTTCTCATCTTAGCCTTTCCAGAGTTTGAAAAGTGGAGGTTCTATTTCATATTGGACAATAGTCTTTAAAGGCAACCAGGAAGAAGAGCCAAATATATGCTTAATACAACCCTTAAGTCCTACAACTGCCCACTTTTTGTGGCCAACCTTAATGCAGATTGCTTCCTCAAGGAGTTTTCTTGGTATTTGCTGTCAAAGGAATTCACTAGAAACATAGTGTGTGTTTGTATGTTTATTCCTGTCCAGAAAGTTATGAGTTTAAGCTAGTTAAATATTTGCACATATTCTGATCATGCATGATCTTCTTTGTGAGAAGAATTCTCTCTACTTTTCACTCTTCTAAACATTGTTGCAAAAGTCAGCAGATTTAGGATTATAGAACTGGAGCAGAAAGGATCTTCCAGGCCCTTTCTCTAAACCTAAAGAATCCAACATTTTACAACTAGGAAGTATCAAGGTCAGATTTCAAATCTAGCTCCTCTAACTCCCAATTCTATAGTTTTCCCCACAAGGAGAACTTGGGTTCATATCTAACTTATGAAATTTTTAAAGTCATGCACTTATATAAATAGTTTCCCTTCTTGGGGTCCTTAATTCCTCTTTGTAAATAAATATGTTGGGGCAACTGTCCCTTCAAGTAGTGTCTTTTATAACTCTAATATATTCTATGAGTCTTTTTCTTTTTCTTTTTGAAGTAATTGGGGTTGTGATTTGCCCAGGGTCACAAATTAGCAATTTTCTAAAGCCACATTTGAATGCTGCTCCTTCTGACACCAGCACCAGGACCAGCACCAGCTGCCCCTGTGAATTATTTCAAGATATGGTTTATAATCTGCTAAAATCTTCCCCATTTGTTCCTATATGCATTTAAAGCAACAGGAAAGTGATTTTGCATGCATCCTCTAAACTGCCTTCTAAACTGAAAGAGCTCAGAATTCCTTACATTAGGTAAACTTTGGGATGTGTGCTCTCATCTATCTTTACTGGCTTTCATTTCCAACAAACCTATAGAAATTCAATACTTAAAAAAAAGAACCAGAATTTCTTCAAAATACTTTACTGTTCCTTCTCTTACTGGTTTTTGGAAACTGAGTCATTGGAAACCACTAGTTCACCATTTTATAAATCATTACCATTAATAAATAGAAATCTGTGTCTCCTTCCCCACTTTCCCAAGTCTTATTTGGAGTGTCTGAGATTGACTACATAGCCTGCCTCCTGGCTTACTCTTCCACTTCTGGATAGGACTTTTCATTGTTACCAAATGGAACAATCTGGAGTCAAGACATTGGTCTAAATCCTAACTCTAACACAACCTGTATGCTTTTGGGCAAATCACTTCCCTTCTTTAGACATTATTTTCCTTCTCTGTTAAATGAAGGAGTTAGACTAGGTGGTTCCCCACCTCCCCCGAAGATCCCTTCTAGCTTTAAAATTCTATCATCCTAATCAAGAGAGACATATGATTTTGCCAATTCTAAATACTCTTTCCAACTGGGTATTTAAAACAGGTTCTGTAGGTGGGAAAGCTGTATACACACACACACACACACACACACACACACACCCCACATATATACATACTTTCCTAGCTTAAGGTTGTTCTTTGCCTTAGGAGGGAAAGAGCTGCCCTCTTCTGGCTTAAACAGTTTTCAAATACTCTTCCTCAGCCTAGAGATACCAGCCAATGTGAAATTCATTAACCGGAGACAATAGTCTTGTTGGGGGAATAAGGAGGGCATGAAGGGCTGTCTAGGACAATGAGTCTGGATCCAAATGAAGATTTAGAGATATCCTGATCACTTAATGAGATTCATGCAGTTCCTTGGGGGATGGGGGGTAGAAAGGGGAGACAATGGTTCTAACCATTAGTTGCATAACCAAGGATATAGCCCAGGACAGAGTGTTCCTTTCTTGGAGATTATAAAAGCATTTCACTCAAAAAAGAGCTATAACTTTACTAATTAAAACAGGATCTCCAGAAGTGGCCTTGTTGCAAGAGGCCCAGGCAGGCAAGGTCCCAGCAAACTGGTTCTGCCTGAGAGCCTGGGGCCAGCCATTTATAAAAAGTTTGTTTGGGTTGTGCTCCCTCACATGATTTCAAAATCCAGGGCTCACCTGCACTTTTCTGTATGCGAATGAATCTCACAGGAAAACTGGCACCTGCTACAGATGTCACAAGGGATACAGTAGTCCTCCTTTGTCAGTGGGTCAGTCAATCAACAAGCATCCATTCCTCTGAGGCCTTGGGGACTACCTACTATTTTCTTTCCAAGGGCAAACTCTGCTTTCTGAGTTGCTTCCTGTGCATTCTAAGGAGAAACCCAAAGGAGAAGCCACAAAGTTCATATAAGTTTTCATACGAGTTCACTTTTCAACAAATTTCAACGAATTCAACGAATTAATCAGAAAGTGTTACAAGAATTAAGGAGGTTGACTTCAAATTCCAGTTCTACTACCTGTGACCTATCACTTTGGCTAAGTGATTTAACCTCACCTCATCTCTAAAATGATGGGGTTGAACTGAGCTCCATCTCTCTATATCCTTTCAGGTTCCCGATCCTATGACCTGTGAACTACTTTCCATTGCTCCTTTGCATCATGATAGCCTGAGGCAGAATCTAAGACTAGGCACTTGGAAAAAAGTTCAGGAGCTGGAGTTTTTTCATAGTGTAGTGTGAAATACGCCTGGCTTTGGAAAGAAAGGGCTTGAATTCAAATCCCATGTTGGTGAGATTTGATCTCATGACTTTGGGCAAGTCCTTTAACTCTTCTGAGCCTCAGTGCAATGTAAGAGAAGGAGCACCAGCTCTGAAGTCTGAGGCTGTAACAGAGTGGAAATTCTTGGTCAAAATTTCATAATCTTTATAGATCTCAGTCTCTTCCTTTATAAAAAGATGAGATTAGCTGAAATGATCTCAAATGTCCCTTGAGAGACATTATATCAGTCCTATGATTATCTATTTTATTAGATGTCAGAAAAACTCTCATAGGTTTAGAATCATAAAATCAATTCATTATGATGTAGAATCGGAGCAGTTGGCTGGAAATGCTTCCTTGAATGAAATAATTAAAAAAAAAAGATTATTGGTGTTAATTGCTCACACAGAACATTGAAAACTTGTCCCTATGCTTTTTGGGAGATTTTTTTCTTTTTTCAAATTTTTAAAAACATTTTTATTTAAAGTTTTTAGTTCTAAATTCTTTTCCTCTCTACCTTTCTTCTCACCTTCAATAAGATATAGGTTATGCATGTGCAATTATGTAAAACATTTCCATATTAGTTATTTTGTTCAAGAAGGCTCAAATAAAATTAAAAAAATGAAAAATAGCATGTTTCAGTCTGAATTCAATCAATATCGATTCCTTCTCTGGAGGTGGATAGTATGCTTCATCATAAGTCCCTATGATTGTCTTGGATCATCATATTGCTGACAATGGTTGTCATTCACAATTGTTAACCGAATAATATTGCTTTTACTATGTACTATATGCTACTGGTTCTGTTCAATTCACTATGCATCAGTTCATGTAACTCTTTCCAGGTTTTTTTGAAATCATTCTGCTTCTTATAGCACAATAATTATTCTATAACAATCACAACTTGTTTAGCCATTCCCCAGTTGAGGGGCGACACTTTGATGTACAATTTTAAGCCATCACAAAAAGAGCTATTATAAATATTTTGGAAAAATTGGTCCTTTGTCCCTTTTTTGGATGTCTTTGGAATATAGACTTAAAGGTTATGCATAGTTTTATATCCTTTGGGTATAGTTCCAAATTGCTCTCTCCAGAATGGTTGGATCAGTTCTTGCTAAAGTTATTAATAATTTCAAGTTATTTTTTAGTTGATTCTCTAGAATTTTCTTGTATAGCACTATATCATCTACAGAGAATGAAAGTTTTATTTTCTATTCTAATTCCTTTTATTTCTTTATTGCTATAGTTAATATTTCTAGTATAATATTAAATAATAGAGGTGATAATAGGCATTTTTGCTTTACTACTGATTGTATTGGAATAGTTCTAACTTATCCATTACAGATAATGCTTGTTAATGGCTTTAGATAAACGTTATTTATCCTTTTGAGGTAAGCTCCATTTATTCATATACTCTCTAGTATTCTTAATAGGATGGGTGCTGCATTTTTTCAAAGGCTTTTTGTACATCTATTGAGATAATTACATTATTTCTGTTGGTTTTATTATTGATATGGTAAGTTATACTATTCCTGGTATAAATCTTATTTGGACATACTGTATAATCCTTGTTATATATTGCTATAATCTCTTTGCTTGTGTTTTATTTAAAATTTGACATCAATATTCATTAGGGAAATTGGTCTATAATTTTTTCTCTGTGTTTTAGCTTTTTCTGATTTGGATATCAGCTCCATATTTGTATCATAAAAAGAATTTGGTAGGATTCCTTCCTCATGTATTTTTCCAAATATTATGTATAGTATTGGTAGAATTCATGTGTAAACCCATCTGGTCCTGGGGATTTTTGTCTTAAGAAGTTCATTGATGACTTATTCATTTTATTTTTTTTTTTAAAGATAGGGTTATTTAAGTATTTTATTTCTTCTGCTTTTAATCTGGATTATTTATATTTTTATAGATATACATCCATTTTTAAGTTGTCAAATTTATTAGCATAAAATGGGGCAAAATAGCCTCTAATAATTGTCTTACTTTTCACTGCTGATGATATCTTTCATTTTTAATACTAGTAATTTGGTTCTCTTCTTTCCTTTTTTTGTTTTTAAATCAATTACCCAATGTTTTACCTATTTTTTTTTTTCATAAAATCAGCTTCTAGTTTTATTAGTTTAATGGTTTTCTGGCTTTCAATTTTATTAATCTCTTCTTTGATTTTCAGGATTTTCAATTTGCTGTTTAATTGGGGATTTTTAATTTGTTCTTTTTCTAGTCATTTCTTTTTTTTTTAGTTGCTTACCTAATTCATTGATCTGCTTTTCCTCTATTGTATTGATATAAGTAATTAGAAATATACATTTTCTCTGAGTATTTCCTTTGACTGTATCTCATAAATTTTGGTAGGCTGTTTCATTGAGCTGATTTTCTTTAATGATATTGTTGATATTATTTGTTCTTTGACCCACTTGGTTTTTAAGATTAGAATATTTAATTTCCAAATACTTTTAATGTCTCCTTCCATTGTCCACTGTTGAATATAATTCATATTGCATGACGATTTGAAAAGGATACATTTACTATTTTTGCTTTTCTGAATTTGGTTGTGAGGTTTTAATGTACTAATACATAGTCATTTTTGTGTAACAGTGATGTACTGCTGAGAAAAAGGCATATCCCTTTATATTGGTATTCAATTTTCTCTAGAGAGCTATCATATCTAACTTTTCCAGAATTTTATTTACATTCATATCTTCTTTATTATTTTTCTGTTGTTAGATTTACATAGTTCTGAGAAAGGAAAGTTGAGGTCCCCACTAGTATAATTTTGTTATCTATTTCCTCTTGTAACTTATTCAATTTCTTCAGAAATTTAGAGTATTTCTTTAGAAATTTAAATCATTTGGTACATATATGCTTAGTTTTGATATGACTTCATTTTCTATGATACCTTGCAGCGAAAAATAGTTTTCTTTTTTTTTCTGTTTTCAGTTAGATCTATTTTTGCTTTTGCTTTATCAGAGATCATGATTGTTACCCCAGCTTTCTTTACTTCACCTGAAGCATAATCGATTTCTGTTCTAGTCCCTTACTTTCCCATATATGTACTTCTCTGCTTCAGATGTGTTTCCTCTAAATAATATAGTGAAGGATTCTGGTTTTTAAGCTATTATGCTGTTTCCATTTTATGGGTGAGTACATCCCATTCACATTTATACTTATGATAATTAACTGTATTTCCCTACATGCTATTTTTCATTTTTTTAATCCTTCTCTCTCTTATATTCCAACTTTTCCCTCTTCACAAATGTTTTATTTCTGATCACTGCCTTCCCCAATATATCCTCCCATTTATCAGTCCCCCTCCCTCTTCTATTATTCCCATCCTTTTTACTTCTTTATAAGGTAATTTAGACATCTATATCCAACTTAGCATATATAGTATTCCCTCTTTGTGCCAATTTTGATAAGAATAAAATTTAAGCTTTGCCCATCACCCTCATTTCACCTCCACCTTTTTCTTCATTATAATAGTTTTTTCATGCCTCTTTTATGTGGGATAATTTGCCCCATTTAATCTCCCCTGTCCTTCTAGTGCAATTTTTTCACTTCTTCTTTTTTCTTACTCATCCCTTTATTTTTTGGGGGGGGGTATCACCCCATCAAAGTTACTTTATATAAACATCCTTTGTATCCATGTATTCTAGATTGCTTTTATGGTAATAAAGTTGCTAAGAGTTACAAATACTATCTTGCATATAGAAATATAAACAATTTAAATTTCTTATTAAATTTCTTGTTTTCTCTTTCTTGTTTCCTTTTTTTACCTTTTTATGTTTCCTTTGAGTCTTATATTTGGAGATTAATTTTTTAAATTCAACTTTGTTATTTTAATTAGAAATACTTGAAAACCCTCTATTTTGTAAAATATCCATTTTGATTATATTTATGATAGATTGTATCTATCATATAGATATATGAAAGATTATATTTAATTTTATTGGGTATATGATTTTTGGCTGTCCTAACTCCTTTGCCTTCTAGTATATCATATTCCAAGCCTTCCATTCTTTGAATATAGACACTGCCAAATCCTATGTAATCTAGACTATAGCTCTAGCTTTACAAAATTTGAATTGTTTCTTTTTTAACTATTTGCAATATTTTATTCTTGATTTGTGAGCTCTGAAATTTGGGTGTATGTTCCTGAGAGTTTTAATTTTTTGATCTTTTTCAGGTAGTAATTAGTAGGTTCTTTCTTTATTTTGTCCTTCATTTCTAATGTATCAGGGACTTTCTTTTTCTCCTCCTCCTCCTCCTCCTCTTCTTCTTCCTTTTCTTTCTCTTTCTCCTCCTCCTCCTCCTTCTTCTTTTTCTTCTGATTTTGTTTGATTATGTCTTGATGTCACATAGAGTCATTAGTTTCCCCTTCTTCAATTCTAATTTTTAAGGAATTATTTTCTTCAGTGAGCTTTTGTACTTTCATTTCCATTTGACCAATTCTATTTTTTAGGAAGTTATTTTCCTCTGTAAATTTTTATATATCTTTTACAATGCTATTGACTTTTCAAGATCCTTTTGCATTACTTATTTTGTCACAATTTTTCTTCTCTAATTTTCTTTTTTTTCCTTTTTTCTTGAGGTAGTTAGGGTTAAGTAACTTGCCTTGGAGATCTAGAACAGCGGGGTACTTTGGAAGTCTTCTTGTCCATCCTCCTCCTTTTATGAAAGAAGAGAATGAAGTCTCAAGAAGTTAATTAATTTGCCTGAAGTCATAGAACTAGTTAGTAGAAAGTTGAGCACAGCAGCAGAAGCAGCAATAGCAGCAGACAGATATATCCATATAATAGCACTTTCTGATCATAAAATATGTTACATACATTATATCTATGATAGAGACTTATGTCCAACTTATTGGGACTAGGGGACTGGACTCTCCCCTTAAAAGGGATATAAATATAAATATGTCATTTGATTCTTACAATAACTCCCTGAGGAAGAAAAGGTAAATGTTTCCCTGCTTTTTACAGATAAGTAGACTAGGGGTCAAACAGGTTAATTACTTACTCAAAGTCACTCAGCTAGTTACATACATGTCAGATTTGTGCCTTGCCTCTTAATTCCAAGGCTTGTACTCTTTTCATTACTCCATCACTCATTCAACAAAGTGGTACTATGTACTAGTCCTAGGCCCAGAATTACAAAGGGAGACACAGTGGCTGTCCTCAAGAAGCTTAACTTTGTAGGGGAAATAAGTTCCAATTAAACAAATCCTTGAGCAAGTTTATCAACAAAATGCTAGGAAATTCTGAGGAAGAACCCCTTTATCTTGAAGGTGATCAGGGAAGGCAGTTTGGAAGTTTGGGCATTTATATTTATTATAAAAGGGTAGCTATAATTTTCTTTATTTCAATAGTATTTTATTTTTACAATTACATGTTAAGGCAATTTTCAACATTCACTTTTGTAAGATTTTGAGTTCCAAATTTTTCCTTTCTCACCCTTAACTCTCCCAAGCAAGCAATCTGATATAGATTATACATGTACAGTTATTTTAAACATATTTCTGTATTAGTCACGTTGTGAAAGAAAATCATACAAAAGGAAAAAAAAAAACTACAAGGAAAGAAAAAGCAAGCATTGTTGGTGGAGTTGTGAACTGATTCAATCATTCTGGAGAACAATTTGGAACTTTGCCCAAAGAGCTATCAAACTGTACATATCTTTTGATCTAACAATTTCTCTACAGAAGGGAAAAGGACCTACATGTGCAAAAATATTTGTAGCAGCCCTTTTGATAGTGGCAAGAAATTGGAAACTGGGTAGATGCCCATCATTTGAAGAATGGCTGAATAAGTTACGGTATATGAATGTAATGGAATATTATTGTTCTATTAAAAATGATTGGCAGGGTGATTTCAGAGGCCTGGAAAGACTTACATGAACTGAAGTAAAGTAAGTGAAGTAAATAGAACCAAGAGAACACTGTGCATAGCAACAAGAAGATTATATGATAATCATTTCTGATGGACTTGGCTGTTTTCAACAATGAGATGATTCAGGCTAGTACAAGAGACTTGTGATGGAAAGTGCCATAAGCATCCAGACAAAACTGTGGAGACTGAATGTGGATCAAGTATAGTTTTTTTCATCTTTTTGTTGTTGTTTGCTTGGGTTTTTTATTTCTCCTGATTTTTTCCCTTTTGATCTGATTTTTCTTGTGCTGCATGACGAATATGGAAATATTCTTCTAAATAATTGCACATGTTTAACCTATATCAGATTGCTTGCTGTCTTGGAGGGGAATGGAGAAAAAAATTGGAATATAAAATTTTGAAAAGGTAAATGTTGCAAACTATCTTTGCATGTATTTGGAATAATAAAATACTACTGGGAGAACATCATAATAATACACACAAAAAGAAAAAAAGGTGAAAATAGTATGCTTCAATCTGCATTCAGTCTCCATAGTTCTCTCTCTGCATGTGAATGGCATTTTCTATTTGAAGCCTATTGGAATTGGCTTGGATCAATGTATTGCTGAGAAAAGCTAAATCTATTATAGTTGATCATCATATAAACTTTCTGTTATTTGCTGTTCTTGGAAAAGAATGTTGTCTAGAAAAGAATACATCAAAATAATTCTGGCAAAAAATAAATACATTATTCAGAATGTGTAGATCATTGTGTCTGGACCTTGCTTTTTCAGGGAAGACAATGCCCTGGATATGGAATTATGGGATCTTAGAATTCCATGCACAATCAGAATTATAATCAACAACCTCTACTTCCCAATCTTGTGCTCTTCTCATTACAACATATATCTTAATCAGGGGCCAGCTTTGAGTATTGTAGGCTCCTTTCTACCTCAACTCCCAATCTCCAATCTTTTTTGCTGATACCTGAAATTTTACTGTTAGTGTCATTGTCATTGGTTTAATCTCTGTAATAATTAAAAAACTGTGAGTTTGATTCCTCATTTTGTTCCATGGCATTAAAAGTTAGAGTCACTGGTCATAGACAAGGTAAATTCTGGTGTTTTACATGGATGTGTTTGTATGTCCCAGAAGAAAGACACTTCTCTCAGGCAACATGTACAGGATTCCTCTATGTCTTTCCCTCAGGTACCTCTTTTAAGTATTAAAATTCCACTATGTTAATAAGTTGAATAAGATTAGCATTTGTTAATGTGGTAAGTTGCCAGAGTGTAATGGGGTAGAGACCTGCTCTCCCATTAAGATTTGGAATAGGCAAATTGATTGCACAACTTTTTATGATGTCATATAAATAGTCTACTTCCCATATCCCCCAAAGTAATAATTCCTTCTGCTTGTATCATCTTTGATCTAAGGAGCCTTAAACATTTTTACAAATGTTTATTAAGTCACTTCAATGCACCACTGATTCTCAGGAAAGCAAAGCACCCTGAGAAGTCATTGGCCATCGTTTTCCTGCCTTCAGATAGGATTATGCCTAAAGTAACCAAATAAACCATATTAATTTGACTTAAAAGATTATTTGAGAAGGGCATATGTGTTTGTCCATCAGTCAACAAGCATCCATGACTAGAAAACTTTAGGGACTAGTTACCTTCTTTCTAAAGCCACAAAGCTTCTCTACTTTTCTGAGTTACCTCCTGTGCAACCAAGAAATAGTAGATTTCCAGGTCTAGAAAGTATCTTAGAGCAAAAAACATAGATTGTAAGAACTGAAAGAAACCCTAGAACATAGATCAGAGCTGGACAGGTCCTTAGAATATAGAAATCCTTACACTTATTATGAAAATTATGGAATATTAGAACTGCAAGAAACTAGCACATAAAATGTTCATTGAAAAGGTCTTCAAGATCACCTAGATCATTTCCCTAACTCATTTAACAGAGAAAAACACCAAGGAGATGCAACTTTTCCAAAGCTGAATAGCAAATAAGTGAAAGAGCTAGGGCTTGAAATTTTTCCTTACACCATGAAGCTTGTTTAAAAGTATTTAGAGTTGGAGCAAAAGGTTTTGCAACTTTCAATGTTGAAAAATTACCCATGCATATGTTTAGTAAATAAAAGGCAATTTAAAAAAAAAAAGAAGAAGAAAGAAGACAAATCTAGGTTTAAAAGGTGCAAACCGCCCTCTCTCCAAGTCATGAGATCCCATTATTACCAGGTTGCTTGCACTGCCTCAGTCTGCCCTTTCTTCAATCCTGGTTTCTAAAGACAAAGTAGGTATTCAACAAACACTTTCTGAATCACCCAATAACTGAATGAATGAATAAATGAGCTAGGGGGGAATGACTTATTAAAGACTGTGAATTCTGAAAAAAAAGTATTTAGAAATCTTGGATGTAATTCAATTCAATAAGTATTTGTTAAGTACCTACCAAAGGCTGAATAGTGTAGTAGGCTCTACTGATATTAAAATATTGACTAAAGATTTCTTTCCTCAAAGAACTTACTTTTAGGTGAAGCAGGGCAAACAACTTATGCACACAAAATACATACAGAATATATACAAAGGAAACATAATCAATTCAGAATTGGGGATGGTGAGGAAGTGCTAACAATTAGGGGAATTAGGAAAGTTCTAGTGTAGGAGGTAGCATGAGATGAGCTGTGAATTGAGCTTGGGATCACAAGAGGCAGAGTGGAGGAAGAAGAGAATTTCAGACATGGAAGATAGCCTGTTCAAAGATACAGGGAGGTTGAATATATAGAGGATATATATTTTTCAGGAAGAAACAAACTCAATTTGGAGAGATGGGTCAGAGGCTGATTACATAGGCTTTTAAATGCCTTACATTTGCTTCAGAAGTGCTTCAGAAATGGCTGCTGGTTTCAAATCAAATGGAATGAATTTTCCAGATTCACCCATCAGTTGCCTCAGATATCCACTCTATTTTTCCTGAGGAGATGCTTGCAACCCAGATAGAAGTATCTCCCATTGATCTACAGGGAAAGCAATTGTCCTTTTTAAGAGAGGGAAAGTTTTCATTGGCTTAACTCCCTCAGCTTTACTGGGGGTTGGTGGCCTATTGGAAGGTTCTATGAAGAGTTTCATCATTAATTATCCTGGTATCCCCCTCCTTCAACTGAGGACTTTCACTCCTATAATTTGGGTTCTAAAGCATCTCTTTGAATCCTGAGTTTGCTGTGATCATAATAATAAAATATAACATTCACATCAAGCCTTTCATCCAAGCATCTCAAAGCTCACCATAAACAAATCCTAATTATGCCACTCAATATAACCTGGCCTTTTTTCCTACTGAAGGGGAAACTGAGGCAAAAAGAAGGTTAAGGGATTTACCTTAGGCTATGGCTTCAGCTGCCAACAGGGCAGCTCCCAGGTCCACTTCTGCCTTTCAGCAGTAATTGCTGTTTCCATAATTACAGCCCTGCTAGAGCTGTATGGGAAATTTCCATCAGCCCATTCAGAATCTCCAGTGTTGAGAACTATCTGAGCACTAAAACACATTGCTGATGGAGGCAAAGTGGTATTCCAGGGGTTTGGGTCTAAGAGAGGAAAGGGAACCTATTGGAAACACCCACACCCTATTTTTCCATCAGCCTTATGTCTATTGCTCCTCCCAAAAACCCTATACTCCAGTCAAGTGGAAATCCTTATTGTTTCATATACATGTACCATATTCATTTCTGGCATAAGGGCTCAGCTTTCCTGGATAAAAATGCTCTTTTTCTATAATGATAATAATAACTAACATTTATAAAGTGTTTTAAAGTTTGCAAAAGGTTATACATATAGTATTTCATTTGATCCTGACAATCCTTTGATATAGGTACTATTATTATCCCCACTTTATAGACGAGGAAACTGAGCCCAGAGAAGTTAAATGATTGACTAGTTGCCCAGATTCATATAAGTGTCTGAGTCAAGATTCAAACCTATGTAAAACCCATCACTCTATTAAACCACTGTGATGACCATTACAATGGCTTAAATGAAAGCCTCTTTAAGTTCCTTCCAAGATTTTCATGGTATGGTGGGAAGGGTTAGGACTTTGGAATTAGAGAAACCTTGATTTGAATCCCACTTTTACCACTTGCTTCCTATGAGATGTTGGGCAAGTCACTTCTTTGAGAGTCTCAGTTTTGTCATCTATTCAATGATAATATACAATGTGATCTCTAAGATCTTCCAAGTCTAAATCTATGACCTTCTCTGATGGCCTCAGGTACCACTGATTAACTCTCCCCACTTCTCTATATGATTAAAATGCTTAATCATACAAATTTCATATTATTAATCTGTTCTCCTTATACAGAGCAGGGACAAATCGGGCAAGGTTAGAAAAACTGTATCCTTCTTACATCATTAATCTTATCACACACTATATAATAAATACTTAGATTGTCATGAAAAGTGGAATTTTCTGATATTAAAATGTATATTTTTTCCTTTTAAAATAATATTTTATTTTTATAAATACATTTTTAACATTCTTTTTTCCAAAACCTTATATTCCAATTTTTTTCTTTCTCCCTCCCCAAGACAGCAAGCAATCTTATATAGGTTAAACATTTAAAATTTTTCTAAACAAATATCCTTATTTGTCACACTGCAGAAGAAAAATCAGATTAAAAGAGAAAAAGAAAATATGAGAGAAAAACAAACAAACAAACAAATAACAACAATAACAACAAAAAGGTGAATATGTTATACTTTCATCCACATTCAGTCTCCATTCTTCTTTCTCTGGAGGTGGATGACATTTTCCATTCCAAGTCTATTGGAATTGCCTTGAATCATCTCATTGTTAAAAAGAGCCAGTTCCATCACAATTGATCATCACATAGTTTTTTAAAAATTATTATTATTATATCTTTTTATTTACAAAAGATATGCATGGATAATTTTTTTTCAACATTAACTCTTCAAAACCTTCTATTCCAACTTTTCCCCTCCTTTCCCCCACCTTCTCCCCTAGATGGCAAGTAGTCCAATACATGTTAAATATGTTAAATTATATGTTAAATCCAATATATATATATATATATATATATATATATATATATACATATTTGTACAGCAGTCTTGCTGCACAAGAAAAATCGGATCTAGAAAGAAAAAAACACTTGAGAAAGAAAACAAAAATACAAGCAAGCCAGTGCTTGCTTCAGAAAGAGTGAAAATGTATACTTTAAAAAAAATCAAACTAAAAAGATTCCTTTGCTTCATGTCCCTATAAGTTGCCCTCTAGCCAACTGTGCCCCTTTCACTAGACCTAGCTGTACTTCTGGGCAAATTCCATCACCCCAGCTCCAATGTTCTCCAATGACAGAGATTGTTTTGCATTTTTTTCTTCTGTTATTAATCAATCAACAAATATTAAGCATCTAATATGTGCCAACTATTGTGCCATGTAGGAGGGAACACAAGTACAAAGAACAAAAAAAGCTTGTTCATAAAAAGCTTACATTCAAATAGGGAGACAAGTACATGTAAAAAAATATATGTAGTATAAATGTCCAGTAAGTAAATAGAAATATATGCAAAAGGGCATTGGGAAGGGGGAGGGATTAGAAAAGGCTTCATGTAACAGATAGTGCTTGAGCTGTGCCCCTTTCTAGCATGATGTCCTAAGGAAAAATTTGTTGAGAGAAAGAATGAATGAATGAGGGGACAGCTAGATGGTGAGGTGGACAGAGTATGGACACTGAAGTCAGGATGATCTGAGTTCAAATCCAGACTCAAACTTAACACTTACTAAGTATATGGCTCTGAGCAAGTCACTTAACCCCAATTGCTTTGCAAAAAAAAAAAAAAAGATTGAAAGCCCATATTTCAGTTTAATTTAGCTAATGGCACATGGCAAGGGAACAGAGCACTGAATTTAGAGTCAGGATGACTTAGGTACAAATTTTACCTCTGATATTTATTAGCTGTATAACCATAGGTGAGTCAGTTTTCTGATCTGTAAAAAGCGGATAATAATAACACCTTTTCACTGGATTACTATGAGGATTAAATGAGATAATTCATTTAAAGCATTTCAAAAACCTTAAAGTATGATATAAGTGTGAACCATTATTATCAGCTTTATAGATCAACTCTAACACGCTTTTAATCCAGCCTGGTTTCCCCTGCCACTCAGCAATTACAGGCTTCTGTCTAAGAGAAATAATAGATTTAAGGTTAGACAGAATCACAATGTGGTTAAATTGTCTTCCTAAAAATTCTCATATTTCATATCAATTATTTTAGAAGTTACTATGCTTGTGCCATGTTTTAAATGCACAAATTTTCCACAAAGATACAAAAAATTAGTGAAAATTATTTAAAAAAATTTTTTTTGAATTGGATCTGTAATTTCCTTGGTACTGAGAACTCTCGATGAAGGAACCTTCTTTTTATGTTTGAGTACAAATGTGAATGAATCAAAGACTTTGTAATAATCAATAAAAGCAACAAACATACATATAGATGTAGAAAAGTCTGTCTATATATGGGAGAGATCTCTTTGGGAATATCTCAGATAATAATTATATTAAAGATAATGATTACCTTTACTCTTGGGACTTTCTGACATTCTTTCTGATCCTTAGTCCATATATTGCTTTCTTTGTAAATGTTTATGGATTTTTTTCTTCATAATTCAAGCTGAGAACATTGGGCATAAGGTCTCTATTTGCAAAGGTCATTGGTATTGAAGGTAGGTGAGTGCCAGAGTTAGAGTCAGGAAAGCATGAGCTTGAAGCCATTCTCAGATGCTTGCCATGAGACTTGGTGCAAGCCATTTAACTCCAGTCAGGCTAAATTTGAACTCAGATCTTCCTAACTAGAAGCTCAGTGCTCTATTCACTGTGCTGCTTAGTTGCTACTCAATATGCCAGCAATAGATAGTGGTTCCATGCCTTTCCAAAGATTCTGGAAAACTCTCTCTCATTTCTTCTGCCATGGTAGTATTGGATGCCTGGACTTAAGAGCATTTTACAGTGTTAACAGTGTGGCATGTGAAGGGACAAAAATATTTTTATAGTGTTTTTTGCCAAACACTGTGAAAGAATGTATTCATTCATGATAGTTATAGTAGATTTATTATTTTGTCTTGTTTTGTGTGTTTGTTTTGTTTTGTTGTTGTTTAGTCATTTCTAACTCCTTTTGGGTTTTTCTTGGCAAAGATGCTAGAAGGGTTTGCTATTTTTTCCCCTTCAACTTATTTGACAGATGAAAAAACTAAGGCAAATAGAGTTGAATAACTTGGGGCACCTCCATAGCGTAGTGGTTAGAGTACCGGCCCTGAAATCAGGAAATCTGAGTTCAAATCTGGCCTTAGACAATTAATACTTCCTAACTGTGTGACCCTGGGCGAGTCACTTAACTCCCATTGCCTCAGCACAAAAAAGCAAAAAAGTAAATAAATAAATAAAATAAATAACTTGCCCAAAGTCAAATAACTACTAAGTATCTGAAACCAGCTCAAGTCTTCCTGACTCCAGACCTGATGATCTATCCTCTGTGCCATTTAACTGCCCTGCTATATGTTTAGATATACATATTTGCTTATTTATTTGGTTCAGAATTGTGATTTCACTGATGTAGGGATTTCCTGGTATGAAAATTCCCTACATCGATGCAGATCAACTGCCTATAAAATATAATCTGTTTCCTAGGGTTGGAAGTGGGGGAGAAGTTGCCCATGATTACCAATTATCATGTCAGAAGTCATACTTGAATCCTGGTCTTCCTAACTCCACAGCCTTCCTTTCTATCCATTATATCATACTGCTAGTCTAAGTAAAATATATTTGAGAATAAATCCTAGCAAAAGGCTAATACTCATCCCTAACCTAGAGACAGAGTGCATAGTGTATAGAAAGGGCTAAACTAAACAGATATACATTGGTAGAGGACAAGGAAATCACAGATCCAGTCCACCCCCAGTATCCCCCCACCATGCCCAAATCTTAATGAAATGCATAATTTTGGATTACTAATAATATAACTTTCCTTCTCTGTAAATGGCTGAAAGAGCCTATATATTCAGAAATCACTTCAGTGCTTATAATTTACCAGATTTTCCTTCCCAGTATTCTTTGATGCTTGTGCCTTCACTTGGAAATTCCCTCCAAGTTATCTTGTCTATATCTTGGTTCTACACAGTTGTTCTTATGTTGCCTCCCACATAAGACTGGGAGCTCTTTGAGGATAGGGCTTGTTTATGTTTATTATTATTATTATTATTATTTTGCATCTGCAAAGTTTAGCATAGTGCCTGGCACATAGTAAGCACATACTATATGCTTGATTGTTGATTTTTACTCCTGGCAATGGAGAAGGGCACAGATAAGAACTATAGACTTAGGCAGTAAGCCCTGAGCAGAGACAACCATAGGCACTCCCAAGGGAGTCCTGGGATATCTGGCTCCTGATCTATTTGCAGAGCAATTCCAGCATTCTTCTGAATTAGCAGATGAAATCCCTGTGGAAACACACCAGAGAGAATGGAAGAAGAGAATGAACCAGGTCTAGCTAGATTTGTAATACATTAGAAAAGAAGAATTAATCTGTACTGTTGTCTTTATGCTCTCCTCTTCCAGCATCTTCCTTCTTGTCACCTTCATATTCCTTAATCCATTAATTTAAGCCAGTGCCAGCTGTATGTACCTCCTCATCACAGAAGAGATCTAATTTATATTTACATGAACTATTGGTTTTCATTTTCAAATTAAAGGACCCCTGGAATACAACCCCTGTTTCCTCTTTGTGCCCTGTTATCTTTGTCTGTTGGTGAACCTCTGGTCCTTCCTTAACCCCCTCCTCACATATACCAACAGGAAACAAGCAAGGAAGATGTAATCAAATGGAAAGAGAGAGACTGAAGGATTATGGCAACTCTTGGGAGGAAGGAAAAAACCAAGGACCTGAGCTTAGAGACTTGTTTGTGTGAAGATTTTTATTCATTTGCATGCATTTTTTTCAGTTTCCAAAACTCAAACATCTCACTATTCATCAAAGTTTTCCCTAAGTCCTACTTTCTCCAGAAAGAATTTCCAGATGACCATAGCCCTCATCCATTCTCTCCCATTAAAATTGTTGTGCATATGACCTTAAATGTAAGTTTTAGTAATTAATTATACTCTGCCATACACTTTTGTTTGAATTATTTTCTAAATGTGTACAAGCTTTGTTTTCCTGACAAGATTTCTTTGGATAGGAATTAGTCACCCTAATTGGTTTCTCACATATGGAAATCCTACAGTATCCTGTCCAGAAGAGGTACCTGTTAAGTCTTTGCTGATTGAGCAACGAGATCAATCAAATCATTTCCAATGGAGCAGTAATGAACTGAACCAGCTATGCCCAGAAAAAGAACTCTGGGAGATGACTAAAAACCATTACATTGAATTCCCAATCCCTATATTTATGCACACCTGCATTTTTGATTTCCTTCACAAGCTAATTGTACAATATTTCAGAGTCTGATTCTTTTTGTACTGCAAAATAACGTTTTGGTCATGTATACTTATTGTGTATCTAATTTATATTTTGATATATTTAACATCTACTGGTCATCCTGCCATCTAGGGGAGGGGGTGGGAGGGTAAGAGGTGAAAAATTGGAACGAGGTTTGGCAATTGTTAATGCTGTAAAGTTACCCATGCATATATCCTGTAAATAAAAGGCTATTAAATTAAAAAAAAAAAAAAGTCTTTGCTGATTGAATGATCCAAACCTATTTTTGAGCCTCTTGACAGCAAGATGTTCTTGGTTCAGTATCACAAGAAATATATTCAATCCTACTCTGACATTTTTTAGATATGTAGCTTTATTTATTTTTTTTAATTATAGCTTTTGATTGATAAAACATATGCATGGGTAATTTTTCAACACTGATCCTTGCATTGTTCCCACTCTTCCCCCTCCTTCCCTCCATCCCCTCTCCTACATGGCAGGTAGTCCTATACAAGTTAGATATTTTAAAGTATATGTTAAATACAATATATGTATTCATATTTATACAGTTATCTTGTTGCACAAGAAAAATCAGACTTAAAAAGAAGGTAAAAATAATCTGAGAAGAAAAACAAAAATGCAAGCAAACAATAACAGAAAGAGTGAAAATGCTATGTTGTGGTCCACACTCATTTCCTATAATTCTTTTGCTGGGTGTAACTGGTTCTGTTCATTACTGATCAATTGGAACTGATTTGGATCCTCTCATTGTTGAAGAGAGCCACGTCTATCAGAATTGATTATCATATAGTATTGTTGTTGAAGTATATAATGATCTTCTGGTCCTGCTCATTTCACTCAGCATCAGTTCATGTAAGTCTCTCCAAACCTCTCTGTATTCATCCTGCTGGTCATTTCTTACAGAACAATAATATTCCATAACATTCATATATCATAATTTATTCAACCATTCTCCAATTGATGGGCATCCATTCAATTTCCAGTTTCTAGACATTATGAAAAGGGCTTCCCAGATATATAACTTTAGCTAAGTATATTCCCCATTTTGAGGCTCAATTTCTTTATGTGTACACACACACACACACACACACACACACACATATAATGATATATATATAAGTATGCATTATGGGAACTATCTATATTACTATTGCTACGAGAAGTAGGTCACACTAAAATTGTTTTGGAGTTGTTGGGAGAGTTCTCACTAATATAACTCTTTCCTAGTGGCTAAAAGTGTCAGGGGCATAGTAATGAATATAACTGTTAGATTTTTTTGATATGTTAGTTTTACTGAACTTTTTTTTTCTTTTTCTTTTTCTTTTCTTTCTTTCTTTTTTGTTTTGTTTTATCCACAATAAACTTTGCATTGGCTTAAAATTTTTGGTTCAGTTACTTGGTTATTTTCGGCTTTCTTCATTTTTTAAGGGATTTGCTCTTTTGAGAGGGGGAGAAGATGGAAATACATTGGAAAATGTGCTGAAAAACAAAAGATATTAATAAAAATATACCTTTAAAAGCATACACCCACTTGAACAGAAGTTGAGAACAGAAAAAATAAATAGCTTTTTCTCCTTATTCTCCTCAACTTTCCTTGCTTCCCAGTAGCAAAGACCAACTTTTGGCACCCTCTTCCTCCCCATCCTGTAGAAAAAATAGACTAAAAGCAGACCACAGGTAGGACAGAAAAGTCATAATAAGTGAAGACTTTTCCAAAGAGAAGATAGGCACCATTCTCTCTTACAAATTCCATCCAAATACCCATCTAAACTATCTTACCATCTGCCTCCAGCCACTGATATACTCCTATCTACTTAGTCATCCTCTCTACCCTAGGTCTGATAACTGGACTTCCACACCCAATGCTTCCATAATTTAGTCCCCATTTGTGCTCTTCCCATCTCCTCTTCTTCTACCAGAAGTTAATAGACTAATCTTCAAAATTTCCACTTTAGAATCCAGCCTAATTGATTACTAAATGAATATGCAAACTGGCCTACTTAGTCCACTATATCTACTTGCTAGCTCTAGACATTAGGCCATGCTTGAGCTTAACATTTCAGTTATTCGCCCAGGCTAGCTTATTCTCAGCCTGCCATTATTCTATCTCAGAACAAAACACCTTGGTCTGATCACTGCTTCCTTATATGGGTCCTCATATCTCCTTAAAACCTTACCAGATTAGTAGATATTATTGGGGATGGGGCAGAATTATAGGACACAGTCCCAGCCCTCATGGAGCTTGCAGTTTCAGCATGGGAAATCTGACTACCTTGTTCTAAGAAAGTTAATTACCTGTGGAGAAAGACCAAAAGGAAAGATATGAATGGGGGAAGAAACACAAAACTTCCTTTTATGTAAAGTGTTATGCAGACCTTACACTAAATGTTAGTTAATAGTTATTAGTTTATGCTTATATCTTAAACCGATCAAGTGATATTGATGAGACCAAATTTACCCAACTGCAACACAAGGCTCTCAATGTTCTCCACCATCAACCCACCACTAAATATTGGGCTCACATGAGACAGGTTCCATCTTAGGGCTAACCTTTCAAATCAACAGCTCTTTGGTTTGCTATTGCCTCCCCCCAGAGTTTGCTCTGGACAATTTCTAAATATATATTAAGTCTAACTTTTAAAGTTTCTACAAATGTAGGTAGCACCCTTTCCAGCTCCCATACAAGGTAATAGTTGCATATTGTATATAGGACAACTTTTATTTATTCCTACATATCCCAAAGAACTCATTGGAATTGTCAGACAAATATAGAAAGCACATAAAAGGACTCACAGTAACCCATAAACAATCAACATGATTGTTTTCCTTCTGTGTGGTGGGTCCCACAGTTTACCTCCCACAAAGAATTTTTGAGAGCTTGGATTATTCCCAGAAGGGTAACATATTTTGGGGCTGCTAAATAGGCAATCTCCTTCCCATCAAATCTATACTGAGCTTCACTGAAATAATGTGGGGAGTGATAAGATCTCAATCTTTTCTTCCTCCATGTTGTGATTTTAGTCCCTTATGATTGCTTATCTTCTCTGGAAATTCCCTTCTCCAGGTAGAAAGCCTAATATCTGATTTCTTTAATTCTGGGGAACTCATGAGGTAACCACTAAAACTAGTACTGCCTAAGAAATCTTTCTTCTCTTACTTGTAACACTCGATTCCATGATCCTTTTGCCTGTGAATTTCTATTCCTCTTTTAAGTAAGAGATGAGGGTTCATGAAGGACATTGTCCATAAATTCTGATCTACTTCTGTTCTGGGGCAGATCTTACCAGTTCTTATCAGGAAGGAGGACAAATTCTCCCCAAGTCTCCCTTGGTTCACTCCCTTCAGAAAAAAAGATGGAAGGAAAAGGATAAAAATCTGTCAGAAGTGATTGCATAATGATTCCTTCCAACAAAGTCCATTCTCTCATGGGCTGCACCCACCCAGGGATAGTGGATACAGCCACTGAAAATTATCTCAAAGGAGAGGCCAAGAGGCAATTTCAAACCTACCAATTCATCTAGGGGGTAATACCAATAACTGAGAAATAATCAAAGATTTTCCTTTGAGGCAGTCAGATGATGCAGTGGATAGAGCACTGAGCAGTCAGAAAGACATGAATTCAAATCCAGCCTCTGATACACATTAGCTATATAACCTTGTGCAAGTCTATCAATCTTTGCTTCAGTTTCCTCCTCTGTAAAATAGCATTTATTTTCCAAGGTTATTGTGAATATATTATGAAATATTTGTAAAGGCTTAGCACAGTGCTTGATATATAAAAGCAAGCAATAAATGCTTGTTTCTCTGCCTCCTCAAAACAAAAGTGGCATCGAACCTGTCTACATTTGAGAAGAAATAACAACAAAGGTTCCAAAACTGCTGTTAAGATCAACAATTTATCAGGAACCATCAGGGTTCCAATCTTGCTTTCAATACTTACAATCTATGTGAACCTGAGCAAGCTACAAGTTCTCTGAACATTTATTTTCTCACCTGTAAAATGGGGAAAAGAGTGGCTTCTATCTCACAGGTTATTACAAAGGTCAAATGGGAAAAAATTATGGATGTAAAGTGTTTTGTAAACTTTATTTCCTTATATGAATCTGAGTTATTAATTTCAGCTATTATTAGGCAACCAGGATAGAATGCTAAACTTGGAGTCAGGAAGACTTAAGGGAAAATCTGGCCTCAGACACATTAGCTATGTGACTCTGGGCAACTAACTTAACCAGACAGACATGTCTCAGTTTCCTCATCTGCAAAATAGGGATAATCATAGAATCTTCTTTGATAAGTGGTTGAGAGGAGCAAATATGATAATATTTACAAAAGCACTTAGTACAGTGTCTGACACATAATGCTTACATCATATAAATGCTTATTTCCTTTCCTTCAGTATGGGTTAAACTAGATAGTACATTTCAAAGATTTGAGATGATGTAACTTCAAATACAGAGCCCTTTCTGCTATATCAAAAGTCAAAATCTTATGCTCAACAAACAAATCTCTCAGGTTACAATGTAAACTATCAGCTATTGCGAGGAAAAAGCTTTGGAAGATCAGAGAGGAGTTCCCAGAATTACTGAAAACCTATTAGACACAGCCTCAGTTTCCTCATCTATAAATGAGAGTAATTGTAACACATGCCTCATAAGGTTGTTATGAGGAAAAAATGAGGTAACATGTAAAATGCTTTGAAAATCTTAAAATACTTTACCTATTCCCCTCTCTATTCAAGCACTTTATTATTCACAGACCTGTGATTTAATCGTGTGACTATGCCTTCCAACATCACAAATAGAAGCCTTCCCGTGTCTTTTCACCCTCTACTACTCTTGTCTTATATCTTCTTATAAATCCCCCATAGGAGGTTTATCCCAAACATTTGGGTCTTCCTGAAAGTGTCTCAACAGGGACCTATGCAACATTATGGACATTACCTACCTTGCTTACATGACTAGTCCTCTCCAAGGAGAATCACTAAAACAAATCTCTTGTAAAATGATTGTCTCACTTAGGATATGCCATAATAATGAGATTCTCATGTGCTTTTATGTTCCTTTGACTTGTTGGATTTCAACCCTTTTTCTAATCAAAATGAAATCTTTATTGTTGGATTTCAACCCTCTTTCTAATCAAAATGAAATCTTTATACCTCAATTTGAAGGAAATCAAGACTAGTAAACTACTCCTTTTCCAAATAACAGGTTGTAGGAGGCAACTGGGGAAAGCCTGAGTATGGCATTTAATGGAGCCAAAGGTGTATCCAAGAAAAGAGTACAAGAAAAACAATGCTCATTTCCAACTGTTCAAGGTGGAAAGGTTTCATTAAAGCCAGAAAAATAAAATTCAGGGACAAAAATCTTTGCTTGTTTCTAAAAACATTGGGAAAAATTGGAAAAAGTTCTAGGGTGGAAGGGAAGGAAAATTAAAATGAAGCAAAGGTATGAAAAAACAAATCCCCTCTTCTCTTTAAGAAAACTAAAACAGGGAGCAGAAGGCAGATGACACAAGACTGGGAGGGATAGAGCTAACAGAATGTATGAGAGAGGCAGGGTCCCCAAAGTTCCTGACAGACTAACCCAAATAACCTAGATATAGTAGGATGAAATTTCACAGACATAAATGTGAAAGGACTATACTTGAGTTCAAAGAATCAACTATGTAAAGTACGGTAACTGCACAGTTCATATAAAAGAAGCATCTATGGTTCCAGTGGAACCTAAATTCACTGTTAGTCAGTAATGTATACTTATAAACCAAGAAGCTAGTCTTGTCATTTGGTTGTATTAATGTAAGTACAGTCTTCAGACAAAAAACAAAACAAAACAAAAAAAATTGTACTCAGATCACATCTGGAGGATAGTATTCAACTTCAGATATCACATTTTGAAAGAAAACTGACACAGCAGAGTAGGTCTATTGGAGTATGATAAAATGGTAAGGAATTGGAAACCATGCCATAACAGGACAGGTTAAAAGAAACTAGTAGAAAGATTTGACCTGGCTCCAAAAAGCAGGACTAATGGGAATGGAAGAAGATGCCACCTGGCAGATTTCAGTTCAATGTAAAGAAAGATTTCTTACCAATTGGAACTGATTCAGAGAAAGCTACTTTTAGGGACTTTTTCTCCATATTACCTATTATTTTCTTTTTCTTCAATGTCCTCATCTGTCAATATAATGATACTTGGATGAATATTCAATAAAGGTAGGTAAATCATGTTTAAAATTTCAAAGAACAAAAATGGTTTCACACTCATTTAATATAACTGCATTTTATTGCGAACACATGAAAGAAGTTAGTCTTATTCCTACAGGAAAGATGCAAGTAGAAGCATGCCTTCTTCCAATTTGATCATTTCACTTTCCTGATCTAGAACTAGTTTTTAATGTCTCCCTATTGCCAAAAAGGTGATATAGACATTCTTCCATTTGGCATATAAAGGCCTTCACAATCTGTCTTCCATCTACATTTCCAGGTCAAAAGTTCCTATTTTTAAATTATACTAGTCTTTCTATTCTCATTCACAAAATTCCATTTTCTCTTTCTGTGCCTTTGTCTGGAATGATCTTTCTCCCATTTTCTCCTGTTGCAATTCCAAGACTCACTTTGCAGTTCAAGAATCAGTTTACTACCTCCTATCTCTTTCCTGATTCCTTAGCTTTGGGGCTCTCCATTCTCCCATAAATTTTTATTTACCTCATTTTTTTTGATATGTACCTATCTATGCCTAAGTTGTTTCTCTCAGTAGAATGTAAGCTTTTTGAGGCTAGCTCATTACCAATTTTTGTCTTGTATATTCAGTGCCTAGTTCAATATAGCTCAAGCATATACTTAATGCTTGCCAAATTGAATTAAATCCTATTCTGTTGCCATCTGCTGGGCCCCAGTCTTTGGCTGGCATAAGGAAATGAAACCATGCTTTCTTTCCAGAAAGTTAACTCTATCCAAACATAACATGACTACCAGATGGCCCACAGATGTTAGGGACTTTGTGGTTTTATACTGAGTTAGACAAAGAGATGAAGTGTCTTATGAAGACATTGACCAAGAACGACTAGATCTGAGGAATCCTTGAATATATCTATCATGAGTAGGTCAGATAAACCTAAACACAGGAGTGGAGGGCATTCTTTTGGAATTGGAGTATATAGTCATAAATACTTATCATTCGTACTAGCTGCTTCTGAGAACCTGTCCCTCCTGATTCTCTGGGTAAAGGGTCCTGATTTAACCAGCTGCATTATTAAATGATGTATATAATTCTTTTCCTAAAATATGACTACTCTAAACAAATAGAAAATATTCAGAGCATTCCTATCCACTTGGGATTTGCCCAGACATAGAAATGGAATTGAAAGAAGTGTCAACCTTCAAAACTGGATGAAGTTTGTATTTATTGCATTGGGATTTCAGAGGGTTAATTATTACTTGTGGTCACAAGGTTCACTTTAGAAAATTTCAACAGGGATAGGTAGGAATCTTGTTCTCCAGTTTATTTCCTTCTGTCCTAAGATCAGCTTTCAGCATTCTAAATGTCTTGTGAAAGATGGATTTGTCACAGGCCCTTAGCCAAGACAGAGGTTGCAGACTGCCATTTCTAGGTTGATAATGCCCTTGATCTAGCTAGCTATGAAGCTCCCACTACTGAAGATGGAATCCCAGGGAGTCTACAGCCTTTGAAGATTCATTTAAATCTAGGCTGCTAGAGTCATAAATACTTTGTCGGTCACTCATCATGTTGAGCATACAAAAACCTGAAGGTGGAAAACTCACAACAGAAGGGAACAGGTTCCGTTTTCTGTCGAGGTTCTCATGAAACAACAATTTTATTCCCAGTTTCCAATTCAAAAATGAATAATCCTCGTAGTGGTTTTATTATTATTTTTAAAAATTAATTCCATGCATGAAAACAAAGACTGTTGAAAGCAAGTTAGCAAGTTCTATTCCACTGTTTCCATATTCTGTTTAGTTTTAGAAGGGCAATATAAAAAGAGTGACAAAGAAAGTGTCTGCACAGCAACCAACAAACTCTGGCCTCTGCCCACAAGGAAAGGGAAGGCAGCGTTTAATCTATCAGAGCCATGAAAATTGAATGTTGGCACACATAGTTTGAATGGGAAAGTAGAAACTCAGTTTTAGTCTTTGATTTTAAGAGTGAGTAGTTCTGGATATTTCTGCAGCTAATTCTACATACTTCCTTGTAAAACATAGATAGTCTGGAAAGTAGATGGTACAATGGATAGAGTGATAGATCTGGAGTCAGGTTGTCTTTTTTTGTCTCAGTTTCTTCATCTAAAAAATAGGGATAATAATAGCACCTACCTTTGAGGATTGTTATAAGAATCAAAAAAGATACTATTTATAAAACACTTTGTAGACTTGAAAGTGTTATATAAGTGTTTCCTATTGTTATGATGTCAGAGTTAGAATAGAAAACTGGATTCAAATTCTGGTTTGGCTACTTTGTGACTTTGTGTACTAAAGTCATTTTTCTACTCTGGGACTCCATTTCCCCATCTATAAAGTAAGAGGATTAAGGTTCCTTCCACATCTAAAGCTCTGGTCTCCTGAATATAAGAAGCTCCTTGAAGGCTAGGGCTATTTTGTTTCAATCTTTCCACCTTCAGATCATAATGCGGTGGCACAGAGTTGGTATTTAATAATGACTTGTTGAATTAATTGAATTGAATAAATTGAATTGAATTAAATTGGAAGCCCTGGAACAAGGAACATGAAGCTTAGGCTTGGAGGAATTTTCGGACATACAACATGGAATGCCTTACTTTAGGGATCATCTTCAGAATCCTCATCTATAAAATAGTATTATTAATAATAGCTAGCATTTATATAGTACCTACTACATACTAACTATTGCACTAAGTATTTTACAAATATTACCACATTTGACTCACACAACAACCCTGGGAGGTAGGTGCTATTTATAATCTTTTGACTCCAAACCCCAGTGCTTGATCCATTGTACTATCTAGCTGTCTTTAAAGTTGATTGCTATAGACCCTTTAAACTTTAAATTTTATATATGTCTGTAGTTTCATATAAGATGGGTGCTGGCCCATGTCTTTTGATGAATAGCATCTATCTCAGGCAGCCATTGAAAGGCAGCTTACAATACACAGAGCACCAGACCAAGAGTCAGAAAGATGTTGTTATTGTTCAGTGTTTTCAGTCAAGTCTTATTCTTTGTAACCCTTTTGGGGGTTTTCTTAGCAGAGATTCTGGAATAGTTTGCCATTTCCTTCTCCAGTTTGTTTTACAGATGAGTAAACTGAGGCAAAACGTTAAGTGATAGGTCTGGGATCACACAACTAGTAAATGTCTGAGGCCAGATTGAACTCAGGAAGATGAGACTTCCTGACTTCAGACCCAGTACTCTGTGCAGACTGATCCCAGAGTCAGGGAAATTTAAGTTTAAATGTAACCTCAGAGCTTTATAGCTATATTATCCTGAGCAAGTCACTTAAAACTTGTCTCCTTCAGTTCCCTCATCTGCAAAATAGTATACTGATACCACCCACTTTCTGGAAATATTTGTGAATTTAGCAAAGAGCTTTGCACACTATAGGTTTTATTTTATTTTTTTATAAATGTTAGCTACTATTGTTAATAAATTGTTCTAAAATTTTATGATGAGGCTATATATGTATATGTAAATACTGTGATGAGATAAGGGAATAGGGTAATGGAATAGAATAAAGGACAAATCACTTTTTGGAGGACAAGTCTGTGTGTGTGTGTGTGTGTGTGTGTGTAAAAAACAGAACATTGGCCTTATTGTAGGGAATCTAAAGAGAAGAGGACATGAGCCAGAGTGATCAGGTAAAAACTTCAAGGTCAACTAGTTATTTTCAATAGACCTTTTGAGGAGCCCAGATTTATGGTCACATCACATTAAAGGGCCCTGTTTTAAAATAGCAATCTTTGTCAGGTGTGAGAATTTTCTGTCTTCTCAGAGAACTTGTGATTACCATCAGGAGTTGGGACACCCTATAAAATTAATGCCAGCAAACCAACAGGTCAGGGAACAGGGAGATAAGGGAGATTAGTTGGCTGTGGCCTTATGGCTTTTACAGTGGCTACAGTAAAAAGAGACAGAGTTTGGAGACAAAGGCCCTTGTTGCTTTCATGACCCCAGGGAGGTCACTCCTCTTTCTGACCTCAGTCCCTGCTTCCATAAAATGAGGGGGTGGACTAAATGATTTCTGAGGTGACTTCCAGGTTTAAATCTTTTCATTATTCTTTGTTAAAAAGGATAGTTCTCACTTTAGGGAGAAGGTCAGAAAATCATTGATATAAAAAAAAAAAAGATAACAAAATTTGGAAATATATGCACAAAAGAATAAATCGATGATTTTATGCTCCTACAAGTTTAGAGTTATTTTGTCTAGAAGGGCTTCTCATCATGATAGAAGTCAGTGTTTTTCAAACAATTCATCTCTAAGTCTCAAAGAGAATGAGGGTCTCATGAAGTCTGTGTCTGCCCTCCAGGCATCTTTTCTAGGCCCTGCCTGCTGGTTTGGAGCTCATCAGCAGGACCAGATTCTCTCCCCTTCAACATCCCCCTCCCCCCAAGAAAAGCTGTTCCACAATCTCTTACAGAGCAGAGAAACCACTGGCATAGGTTAGCTGTATAAATGCCATTCAGCTTCAAAGACTCCGCAGGAAACCAACCAAATGCCACTTTACCAATGGGTTTGAGATTAACCAATAATAATCCCTTTTCTATCTCTTCACGGACAATAGGAGTCTGTGCAGCCTTCCTGGTTCTCACACTCCTCTGAGCTTGCCTGGCCCTTCACTCCCCCCTTTCATCCATCTTGCCAAGAGCCACAACATCCTGAGTATTCATAGGCAACCCCCCTTTCTCTCACCTTTACTAGATGTTTTATGTTTTTTTTTTTTTTTTTTTTAAACCCTGGAAGCAATTTTCTTGTTCTTCCCACAATTTCTTGTTCTTCTTTCTCTCCATAATTCAACATACTGTGATCAGGTTATTGTCCAATTGCTGTATGAATGAAAAACTGACAGAAAAGTTGGTCTCCAGGACACCGTCTGTGTTTGAGTGTGAGTGAGTGTGTGTGTGTGTGTGTGTGTGTGTGTGTGTTTACCTACATGGGTTGGTGAAGTCTAGTCTACACCCAAGGACAATCTATAAATAATAATGGTGATAGTGATCAAGGTAACAACCACATCTGCTTTCTCCTACAGGCTCAGAAAAAATAACTCTTAGAAATGTTGCTTAGGAGCACTCCCATTGATTTGAAGGGAGATAGAAGAGCAGTGCATTACAGAAAACCGGAGCCCCAGGTGTTCTTTCAAAGGCCCAAGGACTCCTCACACTGGAGGACTGAACGTAATGGCAGTGCAACCTGCGGGGATTTTCACAGAATCCCAGGCTCTGAAAATCAGAAAGGATCTCAGAAGGCATTAGTCCAACCTGGACCTGACAGGACTCCCTGATGAATAACCATTCAACCTTCTCTTAAGGACCCCATGTTGGGGGATTCACTTCCCTCAAAAGCAGCCCATCTACTTATGAACAGGGCTAATTGTAAGGAAGTTTTCCCTTAGTTCCAGTCAAATCTGCTTCTTTATGACCTCCATTGGATCTCTTAGTTCTTTCCTTTGGGGTCAAGCGGAACAAGCTTAATAGGATTATAGATTTAGAACTCAAAGAGACCTTAGAAGCCACCAAATCCAACCCCATTTTATAGATAAGAAAACTGAGTTTGTCTTGTCGGGGATCACAGAGAACTAAGTGTCTGAGTCTTCTTGACTCCAAATAAAGCACTTTGTTTGCTAAATCTCATAGCTCCCTCTGTTCACATACCCCCAACCCTGAAATCTTTTCTTTTCCAAACTTAATATCCTTTAATTGATTCCTGTAGTCTTATCATCCTGGATGACATCCTCTGGGTGAACCCTATCCTTATGCATGCTATTCTAAAATGTGGTATCCTGAATTGAGCCCAATACTAGTTGGGGGAGTGATGTCCAGGTGGCATCTGACCAGGTAGTACATGGGGATTCTATGGTCTTCCTTGTTCAGGTCACTATACCTTTATTATTTGCTGAACCAAACTAAATTAGATCTATTTTTTTTTTTAATGTTTTGCAGCGTATGAGCCAAACCCATGCTTGTCCTACCCTTTGTGAGCTGGACAAATCACTTAATCTCCAAGCGTGCACTGGTTTTCCATTCTCCAAAGTAAGGATTCAGTCTCTGTCATTGTTTAGTCATTTCAGTCACGTCTGACTCATTGTGACACAATTTGGGGTTTTTTTGGCAGAGATACTGGAATGCTTTACTCCTCCAGCTTCTCCTTCTCCTTTCTTCCTTCTCTAGTTCATTTTACAGATGAGACTGAAGAAAATAGTGTTAAATACCTTGCCCAGGGTCACACAGCTAGTAAGTGTCTGAGGCTGTATTTGAACTTAGATTTTTCTGACTTCAAATTTGGTACTCTATCCAGGTGCCTTGGTTATTAGTTTTCTATAATAATCGAGCCAGAATATGACTATTCTCTGAGTTGAACACAATGACTAATTTTCTGTTTCATCCTGGAGGCAGTATGGGATAAGACTGTAAGATCTGTGTTTTAACAGAGAGTATATGAACAACAGTTTGGGAGCTGTCAAGGAGGAATCAGAAGGTCTGAGTTCAACTTCCAGTGTTACTTTGGACAAGTCATTTTTCTTATTTTTACTTCAGTTTTTCCAACTGTAAAAGCAGTGTATGATTCTGAAATATTCTAAGGAAATAATGTTTTGTTTGTTTTATAATTACTTTTTCCCAATGTGAGATGTTTTATTTTCCCAGTGTTTCCTTTCTTTACAAACCTAACATTCTCACCCTTATCTCTGACAATATATGTAAATATATATGAAGTCAAGGACAGAATTTTGGAAACTTGGGATACTAAAGAGCTGGAAGGAAAATGGAGGCAGATGTTGCCTTTCCACAGAAAGACTTCTTCTCTATCTCCTACTTTGCTAGATGATTGCAAAGGGGAAGTAAATGATTATAAGTATTAAAGAGAATGTTTGGTCTTGTCAGTGTAATGACTGATCCTCTGAGCCCAGCTTTTTTCCACTAAAGAGGCCCAGCTTGGGCTCCGTCTTAAGTTCTCTAGGGATAAGAGTCTGGATCATTTTTTTCATTAAGTTCTACTCTATGCCTTCACCCCAGACCCCTGGGAAACATTTGGTTTTGCTGGGTTCATGTCTAAGATTTCTCCAAAAAGTGTGTGCACTGATAATCAATATACAGTATAGACCAAGTAAAGGATAGTTATTTATTTCCTGCACTTAAAAAATGCTTAAAACACAAAAGATTCATAAATACACATTGACAAAGATTTAAGCCATGATAAAGTAACATAATTCCTATTATATGCTTCAGAGAAGTTGACACTTAAAACATGAAACATTTAGAAGGATTGTTGAATAGGACTTCACTTTAAACTTACCTCAGTGTTGTCTAGATTATAACCTAAAGAACCAAGGCAAGTCAGGGCTTGGGCTCACCATTCTGTTAGTGACCATCTTCTATTCTAAGAAACTATGTAGTAGCTGTAAGGGTGACCTTGTATAGTGCAATTAGCCTAAATTGTCCAGTAGATTCTGAACTCTGCAGGGAGCCACTTCTAAAAATTCTCTCTCTTATTATTAACAGAATTATGTTTAAGGAGAGAAACACAAAGCAGAAGCAGCATCCAGAAGCCTGAGGTCCAGGCTTACAACACATCTTCTACTTGCCATGTACAAGTAGCAGCTATTGATGGGGTTGGAAGGTCTGGCAGCAGGGAGAACAAGAGGCCCAGGGACAGGGGCACCCTGTCCCCACTCACAGAAGTTCCAGAGAGAATTCCATGCTACATATTCAGAATGAGGATAAAGAAACTAAGAACAGAAGTTGACCTTCCTTTTAAAGCCTAGTGTGGGTATCTTCTGGCTCAGAAGCCAGTCCTCTTTTGTCCCTCTTATAAGGACTAAAGGATTGCTGTTTCATCCCAAAGCTAAGCTCATGTCCCTAAAAGGAACTAGTGGGCTTAATATATGCTCTAATTCAGGCCCATTCCTACACACAGTCCACACTCCAATCTCATCCTTGATATATCAGGAAGAAGTCAGGGCTCTGGGTTACCATTTGGAGAAAACACTGAGTGCTATGAGCCAGCAGAGGAGAGAAGAGATCTAGAGATTTTGGTAAAGCTATGTCCTGAATTTTCATGTACAAAAAAGAAGTCAATATAGACAAGTATAGAGACTGAGGCTCTGAGCTCCAGCATTATATTTCCCAAAGGAAAGCAGTAACATGAAAGTGAAAAATCTAGGACCTTCCCTCTTTTGCTATGTGACCAAGAACTTGGCACATGATACATCAGGAGAATCTTGGGGTGCTAAAATTAAAAGGAAAACAAAGTATTTCAAAAAATAGATTTGATTTTACTTCCCTCTTCCTTATCTCCACCAATCTACCTTGGGTTCTTTTATACATGAACATCTTTTCTTCTGGAATACAATATAAGCACCTTGAGGGAAGGGATTATTTCATTTTTGTCTTTGTATACCCAGCACGGGACACAGTAACTGAAACATGGTAGATGCAATAACAGTGATTGTATATATTTAATTTACCATTGCTTTTCCTAACTAGTAGGTTAAACTTGCATGCAATCTTGATGCATGCAATCAAATTTTATTAGTCAAAGTATACAAACAATATCCTCCTCCAAAGACAAACCATCAACATGATTCTTAGAGGTTCTGATATGCTTCTTTCATATTGGACCTATGACAAAGTTCCCTCTCTGCCTATCTAGAGCCCATATGTATCCCTCTGAGGTAATATCTGTCAAATCTGTCCATTTTCACTACTCTCAATGAAAAAGGGTACACATCTCATGTGGGGGCAACAGAGGAGTCAGTTCTAACTCACTCCCTAGGAATGGGTTGATTATTTGGGCCTCAGGCAGTTTTTTTTTTTGTTTTTTTTTGTATTTTTAGCTAAAGGTGTTTTTAAGCTCTTTACCACATAATTTGATTAGTAGTTTACTACATGAACTACTGATAAAGTTGCTTATAATATTTTTCACTGGTGGCCTGTCTTATTGGAGAATCTACATATGTTTAGCTGTAGTTTAAGAATGCATACATGTTGTTTGCTATATCACAAAACACAGGTACTTATCCTATTGCTAAAAAACAACCAACTCATTCAAAACAACTTACTCAAAATAGCACAGTTTTGTAATGGACATGAAATAAAATGCAATTAGTTATACTAAATTGACAAACTTACTCCTTTTATCCCATTAATGTACTAAAACTTATTTTCATTTCAAAGGCTTAATAAATTATTGTGATTAATTGATTGTTTGGCCTCTTTGCCAGAGTTCCCTGTGCAGCATATATTAGTATAGAGTATTCAATAAGGAAAGGCTGAAACATCAGATTTTGTGGAGTAGAGCTTCTCTGAATTATGGGCAGCTGAGCTCACCTCTGAGTTTCTGTTATAGAAAAGTATTTTTTTGACCTGGGGGTTGGGGAGAGTCAGCCATTTAGCATGAAAAACCTGAAGGAAGACTAATCAGAAGTAAAGACTAGAATGGAATAGGATTCAGGAGACTAAGAAATTGAAGGACACATGGGGAAAAGAGAGATTTCTCATTAAAACATTGTTTGTCAGCTCTATAAACATCTAATTATGCAATTTGAATAACTTTACTTTGTACTTTAGGGGAAACAGACTTTAAATCTAATTACAGCTACTTATGGAAGACTGATTAATTTTCTTTCACATGTCATTCTAAGGCACAGACAGCACAAGCCAACATTTCAAACATGATTAAAGTTAAAAGGATGGTTAAGTTAGGGGACCAGTGTCAAAAGCACCTGGGAAGCTGTATTCTTACACCTTATTCCTTGCAGATAAGAATTCTAAAGCAAAGGATCACTCAAGCTCCTTACCAAAGATATGAACAGCACACAGGGTCAGCTGTGCACATCTTGAGCATGACATCACATAGAAAGGGGATGCTAAAACATAGTTAGAGTGTAAAGGGGAAAGGAAGGATGTCAGAGCTGCTTCCCAAACCTAACATTATTACTAAAGGACCAAAGCAAAGGTACTAACATATAGTAGGCAGAATATGTAATTGGGAATCAGAAGCTACGATTTTAGTCCCAGTTAATTAGCTATGTGATCTTGGGCAGGCAACTTCCCTGTTAGGGTTGGTGGGAGTAGATCATGGTTTTCTACTTTATAAACTGTGGAATTTGGACTACTGATCATTAAAATTTCTTCTACCATTAAGACTCTAAAATAATATGGTGGATTTGCAATAAAACTCCAAATAATAATAAACTGACCAACACTGTCTTTTAAATGTATTATTTTATTTAAAAACAAAATTCCAAATCTTTGAAACACATAAATAATGTTGTAGCTGAATTTTATAACACTAATGTTGAGCCTAAAGACATTCTCCAATGCTTATTAGCTGAAATGGTCCTTAGAAGCCATCAAGTTCAAGACCCCAATTTATAGATGAGAAAACTGACTCTGAGAGAGATTAGTGATAACTGATCAGTTTCACACAGCTATTAAGCATCTGAAATCGGATTTCATCTCAGTCATTCCTGACTCCAAATCCAGCATTGTAATTATTACCAACACCTAGTGTTTTGAAATACTTCATCCAGGGCTATTTTCACAGGAAATGGAGGATCCTAGATTAGAACCAGGTCCTTTACTCCAGTGGCATCAAATTCAATTAGAAAAGGATCTCTACAGGCTACATATTAACTCAGAAAAACAGAAATTAATGTTATTTATTTGTGTTATGTTTTTATTAGTTTTGTTAAATATTTCCTAATTATTTTTCAATCTGGTTTAGGCTCCACTCTTAAGTTTTCCTCTAGGTCACCATCAGACTCCTTCAGCAAAATCAAGGCTGCCTCAAGGCTGAGGGATGGAGAAATCAAGTTCTACTTCTTCTTTTGCCTCTACTCAGATAATCTCATAAACAGACCCTATATTCCTCCTTTAATCTCCAAGTTGAAATTTCTAACTCCTTTTTTTCCAAAATAATACTCATCTCCCATCCCAAACCCATCACTTCCTTGGCACACTCAGGAAACAGTAGATTAATTTATCAACCTTCTTCAGTTGGACTTTTTGGTCATTTGCTCCACAGGAGCTCCACAATTGCTTCCACAGGAAGAATGCAATTTCCTTGTCCTAATTCCCATTCCAATATTAAAGTAGGGCATCCTGATGTCTAATTGAGAAGCCATTTTATGGAAAGAGGTTGGGCAAGGAAAGATGAAAGCCAAATTTTTCATAAGCCTTTTTCAATATATTTTATTTCTAAGCTATTGTGTAACTGTGAAAAAAGAATGCTGGATTTGGAGTCAGAGGACCCAGGCTTTAATCTCAGTCTTCTCATTTACTATTCTGGTCAAATCTCCAGATCTCTATTCTCTTCTGTAAAATAAGGGACTTGGACCAGGTGATCCCTGAGATCTATTCTTTTTTTTTTTTCCCTTTTTTTTCTTTTTTAAAATTTTTTTTAATTTTTAAAATTTTTAAAAAAAATTTTTTTTTAAATTTTTTTAATTTTATTTTTTTTTATTTTTTTTTAATTTTTTAAATTTTTTAATTTTTATTTTTTTTCCTGAGATCTATTCTAACTAAAGATCTATGAACTTGTGACCCTTTCCCTTCACTCCCAATGAACCATGTCTTTCTAGAAGCAGCTAGGAGGTACAGGAGATAATGTGTTGAACTGGAGTCAGAAAGACCTGAGTTCCAATACAGTCTCAGAAACTTACTAGCTTTGTGACCTCAGGCAAGTCACTCAATCCTGTTTGCTTCAGTTTCCTCATCTGTAAAATTAGGATAATAATAACCCTTACCTCCCAGGTTATTGGTGAAGATCAAATGAGATATCTGTAAACTCTATAAAGGAGGTCATTTAGCCTAATCCTCCCTCAGTTTTACAGATGAAGAACTAAGGTCTAAGTGGTTTCCTCAAAGTCACTCAACAGTAATCCAAAGAAGTAGGATCTGAATCCAGGTCCTCTGACTCTGAAGACAATTCTCTTTCCACAAAACTTTATTGCCATTCTGGATTGCTGTTGTGATTCAGTCATTTTTTCAATCATGTCTTACTTTTTATGACCCCATTTGGGATTTTCTGGGCGAATTGTTTGGTTTGCCATTTCCTTTTCTAGCTTACTTTACAGATGAGGAAACTGAGGCAAACAGGATTAAATATCTTGCCCAGGATCACACAACTAGTAAATGTAACAAATAAAAATGATTTAACTCAGTAAGATGAGCCTTCCTGACTCCAGGGCTAAAGCTCCATTCACTGTGTCACTCAGCTTCTCCTTTGTCATTTTGGATTACATTTGTGAAATTGTACCCTGCTTTTAATAATCTCAATCCTGGAGTAAAAGCCTTATATTTAATATCACTATTTTTCTAGTGGGTGTGAAGTATATTGATCCCTACAATCTCCAAAGTCTTAGCTGTTGGTCATCTAAAGAACAATGTTGAACAATTACCTGATGGATATGAACAGGGCGTCACATATTGGCAAACTACCTGGGAGATGTAGTGCAGAAGATATTATTAAAGAAGTATATGACCAGAAAAGGATGTGAACTGGAAGCAAGAGTTAGGCACCAATGTGCTCCATTGGTACCCATACAATGTCAAGAGATCCACAGAAAAGTCCTCCGCCCAAAGGGCAGGTTCCCTGGGAAGGATTTACAGGAGAACATAGACAAAAATAGAAGATGAGAAGGGATGGATGAAGTACATGCTACATTAGAGAAGGAGTGACCATGGCAGTGGGATCACTATACATCCAAACAAAAGAAGGAAGAATAATTTCTTAATTCTTAATTATAGCTGTTATTATAACTGTTTTCCAAAACTGAAATGATTCCCTGTCAACCCCAACAGGGGCAGATGGCCAGTTGTAAAGGATGTAGCAGCCATGTTTCAGAGAGGATTCTCATTCATGGATGGTCTGGACAATACGACCTATAAAATCCCTTTTGCCTCCAGGATTCTTTGATTCTATTTAATGCAACAAATAATTACCATATTACAAAACATTTACCAAATAACTCCTGTGTATAGAAATCTATATGGAGCACTTGGAAAGATATGAAGAATAAGTAAGAACTGATCTTTTCCCTCATGAAGTTCAGTAATGACAGAGACGTGGGGGAGTGGAGGAAAAAACATCAGAGATCGTTATCATACATAACATGGTGTGATACAAAAGTAAGTATATAATAGAAGTAAAATGCTTTCTGAAGTTCTAGGGGGATGTTGGTAAATATTAGGGGGAAAATCAAGAAAGACTGAAGAGAAGCTCTGCTAGGAGGTTATTGCAATTTACCTAAGTATGTCATAATGAAAGTGTGGTAGGGATACCAGTACTAGGAACAGAGAAAGGAGAGATAAAAAGCAAAGGCTGTTTTAAAATGAATTGGAGGGGTAGGTAGGTGGTACAATGCATAGAACACCAGCCCTGAAGTCAGGAGGACCTGAGTTCGAATCTGATCCCAGACACTTAATATATCCTAGCTGTGTGACCCTGGGCAAGTCACTTAACCCTGATTGCCTCAGGGGAGGAAAAAAGAATTGGATGCAACTTGGTCACTGATTGGATAAGGAGACATGAGGATGAGGAAAAAGGGCAAAGTTTAATCCAAGATAACAAGATAAAAGTCAACTGAGATATCCACTTGACCCATCAAACCATCATTTCACCAACAGTAGCAGAGCATCTACTATGTGCAGGTTACTGACCTGTGGTGTACCTAATATATAGGTGCAGTGGGGAATACAGAGGTAGAAGACATGGTCTCTACCAACTTCAAAGAACTCACATAAGTTCACTCATATGTAAGTGCTAACCTCAGAAAAAGCAAGTAATTAGTGACTAAATTGTATGATCCCCTCTCCACTGTAACTGCTGTGGCATTAAGGAGGGAAGATCAAGGAGAATTGAGTGAAAGGCTTCCTAGAAGGGAATGGGAATTGAATTGGTTCCTAATAAATGTCTATGGAGTTTAATTAACTTTAATCTCATGGTAGAATTTGAAAAAGACCTGAGAGGAGAGGTGAGGACATGGAGAAATGTAGGAAAAAAGTTGGAGCAGTAAAGTTGAAATGCAGCTCAAAGCAAAAGCTTCTGGAAAGATACCCAATTTATCTTCTAAGTCATAAAGGGCTGTGTCCTCCCAATGGGCCGGTTTTTACACCAGGTGCTCTCCTAACCAACACCATGAATCATTCAGTTGTTTTAACATTCCCGATGATTCATATAGTCAAATCTTTCATTTATTTATTTTAATTTTATTGGTGCCTTTTGTTTTTTATACTCAATATTTCCCAATGTAATGTTTCCTACCCTCTTTCTCCCCCCCTCCCAACCATCTTCCTTTGTTTCAAAGAAAAACAATTAAGCAAAAACAAGTTGACATAGCAACTACATCTGAGATGGTTTGCAGCATTTGACAACTGAAGTCCCCCACCTCTCTACTGAGAGTCAGAAGGATGTTTCATCATCTTTTCTCCAAACCAAAATTGTCATTGTCTTTAACATGAGTTCAGCATCAGTGGGGCATGTTCTCAAGAGTTAAGAGTTTGGTGTAATTATCTGCAAGGGGAATCTTTAATTGGTATGGCCCAATTATGAAATGGAACTTAATTCATTCTTGAAAACTACCTAGTTATGTAAGCTCTGAGCTTTGCTTTTACTGGTTGTGTTTTTAAAGTACCCCATTCTCCTTGTGTGTGGTGACTGGGAATAAGGCTAAGAAAACTTTTTTTATAAAGTGAGTCTGGATATTGAGCAAGTTGGCTGAACATCAAGGAATGCTGGGTAGATATTTGGATTGAGCAGCCCCATTTATCATTTAGATGATGAAATAATTACCATAAAACTGATTTTTATGGGTGAGTCTCTCATATAGATGGATCACAAAATGCTTTGCCAGCCTAATGATATAGGTGGGAAATTAAATAGTAGATTCAAAGTTAATAATAAATAATGCCTAATAATAGGTCATTGCTCTCCCGGCATGGAGACAAGACATCATTGAAGCTCTTGATGGAATATACTGAGGTTTTATAGCTGACACAACTGCATGATGGCTCATTTGCTGATAGAGTGAATTACTGTGAATCCCTGGTAAGAGGGAGCCAAATAGTTCTAGAAGGAAATAGAATCAGGTTTTTCAGTTCTCTTCTTTCAAATGTGAAGTCTGGAAAATGATTTGGCTCCATTATATTAAGGGGAAAAGTGAACATGGTATTGATTATGTGTTCTCCTAAAGGGCGGGGGGGGGTGGTTTGGGAATTCCCTATGGGGGGGGGGGAAGGAAAGAGGCAGAGGAAGTTACAAAGAAAGAGTTCAGCCTAAGGAAAGGAGTAAAAAGTATGGAAAGGGAAGTAGATGGTGTATCTGGATAGTTCAGGATTATGGATTATGCAGAGGATCTGAAGTTGGAGAAGCTGCTTTCAAATCCCATTTACTATTTATTGTCTTCATGAGCAAGTCACTTCCCTTTGCTAGGTCTCAGATTTCTCTGAGATAAAATGAGGGGGCTAGTCTAAATAACTCTCAAAGCAGGGATTCTTCAACTGAGATCACAGACCTATTTTAGAGTCAGTGAATTTAGATGAGAAAAAAAAATCCCTGTGCATTTTTGTTTTATGCATTGAAAAACATTCTGAGAATGGGTCCATAGACTTCACCAAACTGCAAAAGGGGTCCATGATACAGAAGTATTAGAAACTCCTCCTTGCACTAAGATCTCACTTCCAAATCTAAATCTATGAAAATAGTAGAAAAAGGATGGGATGGAAAATGAGAAAACCTTAATTCTAGGGTAAGCCTAGTCCCACCATTGCTTTGCTGTATGACATTGGAACGTAACTGTGCCTCTTCAAGGTCCAGTTTCCTTATGTGTAAAATAGGGGGTGAGAGATAGAGATGAGAAATTGGACTAGAGTATCACCATAATCCTTTCAAGTTCCAAGACTCAGAGATCTATGGTTGATCATTTAAAATAAAAATATTTGTAGAACCTGGTACTTATACTGCCATCTTCCATGAGTGTACCTGACAAGTTCTGATTTCTGACCTTATTTTCATTTTGATTTAATATGAAATTCCATAACAATTCTGACTTTTTTCATCCCCTTTTCTCCTTTTGCCTTCTTAGTTAAAATGAAAGCATATCTACTTTCCAAAGTACTATGCAAATGTTACCACCCAGCTGATTCTCAGTCCTTACAAGGATTTTAAAAACAGCTCATAGGGAATTTTTAAACTATGTAGCTATTACCTAGACTCATAATCTGTAATTCATAGAATAATGGATCTCAAAGCTTGGAACCCTAAGAGATCAGAGAGATCAACTGGTTTAGTCTTTTGCATTTAGGAAGATGAAGTGTCTCTAGAACCATTTTCAGATGCAAAGAGAGAGAAGTGGCAGAATTGTGGAAAGAAGTTTGGACTCACTTAAAGGCTTCAAATTCCAGCTTTAACATTTAATTACTGTCTGAACATAGGTGACAACTTTTCCTAGCTTCAGTTTCCTCCTCTGTAAAATGGGAATATTTTTCCTGCTCTCCTCACAACTGTTTTGAATCACAAAAGAGATCACTTACATAATCATCTTGCAAATCTTAAAGCACTATTTAAATGTTAGATATTGTTATTATTCAGATGATGCAATTTAGTAGCTATTACCTAATAGAATTTACTAGGAGTAGGGTTTGGAAGCCATCCCTGACATCCAGGCTTTTCCTTCTAAGGTAATATGTTTTTCCTTTACCCCAAGCTAGAGCTCTCTTAAGAATGCTATATATAATTATTGTTTTATAAGAAATGACCAGCAGTATGATTTTCAGAGAGGCCTGGAGAGACTTACATGAACTGATGCTAAGTGAAATGAGCAGAACCAGGAGATCATTATATATTTCAACAATGATACTATATGAGGATGTATTCTGATGGATATGGCTCTTTTCAACAGCAAAGTGATTCAGGCCAGTTCCAATGGTCTTGTGATGGAGAGAGCCATATGCACCCAGAGAGAACTGTGGAAACTGTGTGTGGATCACAACATAGCACTTTCACTCTTTTGGTTGTTTGCTTGCTCTTTGTTTTCTTTCTCATTTTTTTCCTTTTTGATCTGATTTTTCTTGTGTAGCATGATAATTTTGGAAATATGTATAGAAGAATTGCACATCTACTTGCCATCTAGGAGAGGGGTGGGGAAAGAGGAGGAGAAAAAATTTGGAACACAAAGTTTTGCATGGATGAATTTTGAAAATTATCTATGCGTGTGTTTTGAAAATACAAAACTTAAAAAAAAATAATGCTCTATATTCCTGTGATTAGGGGCCTCCCCAATCTCATCGTCTACCTGTAGTAACGATAGTGAGTAGGTGAAGAGGATCGAGAGAAAAGCAATCCAGAGTAACATGCAAATCATAGAGTGTATCTAATAAAACTAGAGAATACATTCTACAGACCAAGTTGCTAACTTCCCAGGGTTGTTGTGAGGATCAAATGAGATGATAATTGTAAAGCATTTAGCAGAATGCCTTGCACATAGTAAGTACTATATAAAAGTTAGCTTTTAGCTATGTGAGCCTGGACAAGTGACAACCTGTTTCCCTCAATTTTTTCATCTGTAAAATGGGAATAATAATATTAACACTTACCTCCAAGGGTTGTGGTGAGCGTCAAATAAGATAAAAAATTATAAAGCACTTACCACAGAGCCTGGCACATAGTAAGTAATATGTAAATGTTAATTATCATCACCATTATTAATTATTACAGTGGAAAGAATACTGGATTGCAGAGTCTGAGATTCTAAAATTGAAACTTCCCAGGCTAGATTTATGGTGGAAAAAATTTAACAATTGGCTCTGTTGGAGAAAATTGTCTGTAAGAAATACTTGGTTTTTTTTGTTTTGTTTTTTGAGGTGATTGGGGTTGGGAGACCAGGCCAAAGTACTTGAGGCTATATTTGAACTCAAGTCTTTTTAGCTCCAGGACCAGTGCTCCATCCATGGCATCACTTAGTTGCCCCAAGACATACTTTTTAAAGATTAAATCTCCATTATTAACATTTTCTCCATCACTTTCTTAAGTCTAGACAGCCAACAAAGCAATAAATCAAGGCCCAATTTATAGTCTGTGCTGATTTTGAAAGTGTAAATGTTCACACTGAAAGTTAACTAACAGGCCTTCCTAAGCCAGTACAAACCAGTTTTAGGGTACCACTATGCTTGGGTTTCAGTTTCCTCAAGTGGAGTGATCAAATGGAGTGGCTGAAGTGGCTATCAGAAAGATCCCTTTGAACTCTAAATCTATGATCCTATGGTCTAGAGAGCATGTAATGCAAGCATGAGACCCAGTTCTAATAATCTATGAATACAGAAGAAGCACGTTGGCTATAAGTCATATATAAAAATGGCTGTAATGGCCTTCCTACTCATTCAGCTATGAGAAGGCCTGACTAGCCTCAGGTATGGTCCTTACTTCATGGATTTGGAAAAGCTAGAATTTGTCATGTATGTATCTGCTACTGACCTCTACTGGAAAGACGCAGAATTCTATCACCATGGATTATTAGAACCAGAGGACAATTTAAAGGACTTTTGTCTAGAGGTTCTTAAATTGAAGTCCATGAACTTGATCTCTTTTTAAAAAATATCTAAGTAACTCCATTTCAGTATAATTGACTTCCTTTATGACCTTATGTATTTTACTTTATGGATTTAAAAATATTAATTCTAAGAAGAGCTCCATAGGGATTAGAAGGCTACAAAAGGTGTTCCTGATCAAAAAAAAAAAAAAAAAAAAAGTTAAGAAAGGACCTCTGAGGATCCAAATTTCATATTTTACAGAGGAAGAAACTGAGTGCCCCTCCCCCCCAAAATGGGATATGTCTTATCCAAACCTACATAGTAAGCTATAGCTTTGACTTCTAATAATAATTCAATAGAATTCAGGTTCCCTAATTGATTGTGTATAGAAACAGGACATTCTAAAAAATAATTCCTATCCTCCTGAATATAAAAGGAAATTTTCTTTGGGTCTCTTCAAGTCCTCTAGCTTCTATTGGATGAAGCAAGGACTTGATCATTAGGAAAAACTGACTGATTCATTCCACCAGGATTTGGGCACATCATAATAGCAGTTCACATCCATAATGTTTTTAGTTTAACAAAGCACTTCATTCACAACAATCCAAGAAGGAAAGAAATACAAGTGAATCATTCTCCCCATCTTATAGTTGTAGAAACTGAGATTCGGTGATGTTGAAGTGTTTTGCCCAAAGTCTCAGCTAAATAATGATAATACCAGGATTTACCCCCATTTTCCAAAGATCAGTAGGCTTCTTGCTATATTCACGTATGGGGGGGCAACTGAGCAGTGCTGGACCAAAAGTCCAGCAGAGTGGAAGACTCATCTTCCTGAGTTCAAATAAGGTCTAAAATACTTACAAGCTATGTGACGCTTCCTCCCTTACCTCCCGCAAGTCATTTAACCCTGTCTGCCTCAGTTTTTTCATCTGTCAAACAAGATAGAGAAGGAAATGGCAAATCACTCCAGCATCTTTGCCAAGAAAACTTCCAAACAGGATCACAAAAAATCAGATATGACTGAACAAGAACAACATGATTCTATGAGTATAAAATATGACTATGACTTCTGATATCCAGCCTCCTGTTTATGTAGCTGCTTAAATTTATGTGGGCTATTAGTAAGGAATTGGGGTGCCATGGAAAGAATTCTGAATGTGAGTCAGAAGCTATGCATTATCTCTCATTTTAGTCAAGTCACTTATTAATCTAACTGAGTCTCAGGTTTTTTTTTTTTTCTTTTTCTTTTTTTTCAATTTCTTCATCTGTAAAAATGAAGGAGATTGTAGATTATCTCTAAGGTCCCTTTGAGTTTGAAAGCTATGATCCCTTCATTTGGAGATGCAGGGATTTCCTAAGCCTAGTATGAGGGAGGGTTTTCCCTGAGCTCTTCAACCCTGGAATGAAAAATGGAGAAGCTAATGAATAGAAACAAGATGTTTCCTCACCACAGGATAGCTGACAGATCCCTCCTTCATAGGAGGGGGTCAAAATGCCTCTTTTCTAGACAGGACTCCAGAATAGTTTTCTTTTCACAAAGAGATCTCCTGCCTGACCTTACCTGTTTTTCAGCTACCCCAGCACTATAAAATCCTCTTTTTGATTGTTTTTGTTTTGTCTTAAAAAATCAGGATTCATTGTCCCTTTAAGAAGGACTGCTAGAGGAAAACAAAATGAGATGATAAAAATAGGATGATTAGTGAGAGTGTCACTTTTCACATGGTATTTTAAAGGCTTATAAAGCACTTTACAAATATTATTTCACTTGAGCTGTGAAACAGCCTTGGAAAATAGATGCTGTTATTATCCCCACTTTACAGAGAGGAAGCTAAGGCAGACAGTGGGTAAATAACTTGCCCAGGCTTACATGGTTAGTAAGTGTCTGAGGCTAGACTCAAACTCAGCTCTCCTTGACTTCAGGTTTGGTTCTCTATCCACTGTACCATCCAGCTACTGATTTTTTAGAGAAAAGTACAAGAGACTTGGAAATCAAGTTCACCTTTAATTAGCTGCATTTGGAGTCAGAGAAGTTGAATGCAAGTCCTAGCTGCAATACATTCATATGAGTATCCTTATTTAATCAATCAACAAGCATTTATTAAGCACCTACCAGTGTCAGGAACTGTACTGTCAACAACACAAATACAAAGAATGAAACAATCTCTGCTCTCAAGAAGCTTGTATTCTATTCTAACAGTATAAATCCTCTCAGTCTTTTAACCTCCTCTATAAAATGTGCATATTAACACACTATCCTACACATCTTTCAGAGATGTCTTAAGGATCACATGAAAATTAGAGAAGCATAAAGCAATTTCCTAACAATAATGTGAGAGTAATAAGATAAATATAATCAACCCTATTTCACAGATGAGAAATTTGGGGATCACATAGGTTAAATGACATGTCCAAGGTCATAAAGCTAATGAGTATTAAAGCCCAGATACAGCATCTCTGACTTTGTTGTTGTTTGTTTTTGTTTTTTTTTATGATGCCATCAAGAAAGTACTTGGGAAAAGAAAAAGTGGGGGAGAGAAAAGAAGCTTTGAAAGAATAGTTTGAATCAAGAAAACCTAGGTTCAAGTACTGCCTTTGATAGTGTATGTATGATCTTGGGTCAATTATTTAACTTGGCAATATTCTAAGCAATGCTTTCATTTTGTAAGTTAAAGAGGGACTGGTTTTCCTTGATAGAATATGTTTACTAAGTGTTCCTTTGTTCATGAATTCAAAGGTAGAGGAGAGGGAGAGAGAGAGAGAAAGAGAAAGACAGAAAGAGAGAGAGAGAGAGAGAGAGAGAGAGAGAGAGAAGGAAGGAAGGAAACTAAATAACAGGTCTTGTCAGTTAATATCCTTGCCTTTTCTTATTCATAACTATTTTTTGACAGTTAGAGGATTATATTGAACCAATTTTCTGTTTTATTCCCAGATTTTCAGTTTGACCACTTCACTCAAAGATCTCTAATCTTTGAGTTACTTTCCGAGTAAAATTCAAACTACTCTGTTTAGAATTCAGCAACTTCCACAGTCTGATACTGCTTTTACCTTTGCCATACTTAGCTTATATTATACCTCTCAATATTCAATGCAATTTGGACTACTTTCTCCTCCCTTTCCCTCATGGCCCACTCCCCCTACACACACACACACACACACTCACACTCATCTCTTCTTGTCTTAGCTCATGCTGTTTCTCTTTGTGGGGACTATTCTCTACGCCTCTTTTCATCCATTGAGTTCTTATTCATTCTTCAAGGTCCAACTAAATGCCACCTCCTATGGGAAGCTTTCTCCACTCCCAATAAGTAAGGCTTTCCCCCTCTGATCTTACATTGATCTTGTTTTGTACCTCTCCAATATGCTTGTCAATGAAGCAGCGTGACATTGAGGATACAGATGCTGACCTCAAAGATGGGAAGCCCCGACTGGCATATATTGACTGTGGGACCCTGGGCTTAGCCTCTCAATATACCAGGCAACTCTCTGAAGTTTCAGAGCAAGTGCCAACCTGCAAGGGCAGAGAATTTCTTTACCAGGAGTTATTTACAACAAAGAAATCACAAGTTTAGTCCCCCCCTAAAAATGTGCTTATTACACAGTGTGTGTTTATAATTTTCAGCCTATTTAATGTAAAGTCCTTTTAGGGAAGGTGCAGATATTTTAATCAAACTTCTATCGCCCCCCCCCCCACCACCCTCCCCAGCATTTAGTATATTAGGGCACAATGATTCTTCAATTATATTGAAACTAAAGCATCTGATTCAATTAAAACTAACCAGTCTCCCAGCTTTCCTGAAAAAAAATAAGAATTCTAGTCCATTTAATAGCCCAACACTTTACTTTCTGAAAATTCCAATGAATGCTTCCAACCACGCCAATTCCTTTGAATTTTTTTTCTAGCTCTTCTTGGTAAAAGAAAATACCTTCAACATATTCTTAGGTTCTGTGTCAGCTAAAGAAGAAATATAAATCTAACACTTGTCAACCAAAGGTTAAGAAAACAGGAAGGGGAGCAGCTAAATGGCGCAGTGGATAGAGTGCTGGACCTGAACTCAGGAGGACCTGAGTTCAAATCCAGCCTCAGACACTTAGCACTTCTTAACTGTGTGATCTTGGGCAAGTCACTTAACCCCAACTGCCTCAGCCAAAAGAAAATAGGAAGAGAAATAGGTACAGATCTCTGAAAGGATGGCAATGGACAGTAAATCTCCTTCCTCCTCTAACCAGTTTCCCAGATTCAACATGCTACCACACTGTAATCATCAAAAGATCATAGATATAAGTTTAGAAGAGATCTGAGAAGCCTTTGAATCCAATTTCTTAATTTTACAGATGAGGAAAACTGCAGCCCAGAGAGATTTGGTCATCCAGCCAGTAAATATGTGAGGCAGGATTTGAACCCAAGTTTTCCTCAATTTGAACTCATAATTCTCTCTATTTAGAAAGGCATCTCAGTAAATAAAGCACTAGGTACTTAATAAAACTAGGTGTTAGTAACTAGTGTTATTAACAAATACCAGGTGTTGCTACCTAGTGGTATTAACAAACACTAAGTGTTGGTCCAGGTGTTGGTACCTAGTGTTATTAACAAATACTAGGTGTTGGTAACTAGTGTTATTAACAAATACTAGGTGTTGGTAACCAGTGTTATTAACAAATCCCAGGTATTGGTAATTAGTGTTATTAACAAATACCAGGTGTTGGTAACTAGTGTTATTAACAAACACTAAGTGTTGGTAACTAGTGTTATTAACAAACACTAAGTGTTGGTAACTAGTGTTATTAACAAATGCTAATGTTAGTAACTAGTGTTATTAACAAATGCTAATGTTAGTAACTAGTGTTATTAAAAAACATTAAGATTTGGTAACTAGTGTTATTAACAAATGCTAAGTGTTAGTGACTAGTGTTATTAACAAACACTAAGTGTTGGTAACTAGTGTTATTAACAAATACTATGTGTTGATAAATAGTGTTATTAACAAATGCTAATGTTAGTAACTAGTGTTATTAACAAATACCAGGTGTTAGTAACTCCTGTTATTAACAAGCACTGTGTTTTGGGGGCTTCCAGCTGCCTCCTTTTTTTCTCATTCTCAGAAAACAGCTGACTGGTTGCCACTATTTAAAAGAACTATATAGTAGGATAATAAACTTATAGCTGAAAGGAACGCAGAGTTCCCTTTAGTATTCATTTTATATCTAAGAAAAAAAGCAGCCTGCAGAAATCATTTCCTGGGGTTACTTAGATAGTAAGTATTAAAGCAGGGATTTGAACCCATGTTCCTTTGTCTGTACTGCACCACATTGCCTATCATGATCATAAAAAAAAAATGGCAGGCAGGATTAACTTTCTTTTGGACAGAGAGATAAGACAGATGCTTCAGGGAAGGTAAACTAAAAAAAAAAAAAAAAAAAAAAAAAATCAGAACAAAGGGGCAAACCAAAAGGATAACTTAGTGGGTCTTAACTTCCCAGATCTCTCTGGAGCCTCTGGAGGATCCCCAAAAAGAAACTGATAGCATCTTCTTCTCTCTAATCCCTTTGCTTTTGTCTGTCAGAGCAAGAACATAGTTGGAGCCAGTGCCAGGGAGATAGTCATCACTCCTGAAGGAGGTGAGGAAGGTGAGGGTATCTCTGGTATGATTGGGTTAAGGAGGACTAAGCCCTGGGAGTGCCCCTTGGTAGCCCCTTTGATTTCTTCATTTTTCTACAAGGGTGCAATGACTTATTCAGATAGTGCAAGAAGGCTTTTTTTTCAAGGTAACAGGGGATGGGGAGAGGGTCTAATGCTGGTAATTGAGGAAATAAACAGGCAAGAGGTAGAGAAAACGCCCTCTGCATCCCCATGGCACAGCTGCCTTCCTCTTGCAATCTTGCATATGTGATGACATGCCCAAGTAGGCAACAAGCACAGGGCAGGGTTCAGAGCCTTTGGCATCAGGGGCAACCCCCTCCAAATTGTTGGCTCTAAAACTTGTCTTGATTTCCAGCTTTAGCTTCTAAAGGAGTCGTTGATTTGGCTCACTTGGCCACTGATTTCCGAGTGGGGAAATTATCTTTACTTTAAAAAGGTCTATTATAACATCAATGCTGTGATTCCAAGCTGAATTGTGGGAAAGAGGGAGGGTCTTCCTATCAGGGTCTTCCTGCCTCAACCCTCTCTCCACTCCTGCCCACCTTCCACATGGCTTATCAAATCATTTTCCTTAAGTATAGATCTGCCCGTCTGATTCCTCTATTTAGTTTTTAAATCCCTTCATAATCTTGCCTCAATCTATATTTTTAACCTCATTGGACATTATTCATCTTTCCTCACTCAGCAACTCAGTCAAATTGATCATCGCTTTGTTCCTCACATACCGTACTCTGTCTTCATACCTTTTCACAAGTGACCATCAATGCCTGGAATGAATTTCCTTTTTACCTCTGTCTCATAAAATCCCTCTCCTACTCTCTTAAATTAATTGATGATATCCTTTCTCCTTGTATTTAAAGTACTTTGTATATATTTGTGTTTATTAACTTTAAATATAAATAATATATAATATAAACACATAATATACTATACATATATATTTTATTTTTGTTTCCCCCTCTAAAATGTATTGTGAATAGGATTGGTATTGTTTCATTCTTTACACTTGTATCCTCAGCACCTAATGCAATATTCAGCAAATAGTGGATGCCTAATAAATGCTTGTTGATTGACTAATTCATCTCTTATTTTACTGAGTAAATAAATAGACTCAGAGAGTACATGTGAGTTATCCAAGATCACATACTCAGAGTGGGTAGAGCTCTGACCCAAATCTTCATCTTCTAACTAGTACTGCTAGTTACACTAGACTTGGAGCATTATCTCTGGGAGCACAAAAGTCATGACATATACCTAGCAGTACTAAAAATGACAATATTCATTCACTATATGATGCTTCTAGATTTACAGAGAACATTTGATCTCAACAGTTTAATAACCCAAGCAATGGAAGTATTATATAATATTTTAATCATCTCTCAAAATGTTTCATATACATTATCTCACCACACCTTATGAGATGGTGGATTCCTATTGTGTCTAGGATAAGATAAAGACTCCTCATTTGGAGTTTAAAACTTTTTCCATTCTGAGTCCTGATTGTCTTTGCTGCTTTATGACTCTACTTTGGGCACTCAGTAATCCTTCCAAAATAGCCTTTTTGTGGGTCTTTGTCCACCTCCTTTGCACAGCCTATGCCTTATGCCAGGAATGCTGTTCTTCCTTTCTTCCCTCTCTTTTTATTTGTTTGTTTTTTATTATAGCTTTTTATTTACAAGATATATGCATGGGTAATTTTTCAGCATTGACAATTGCAAAACTTTTGTTCCAACTTTTCCCCTCCTTCCCCCCACCCCCCCCCCCAGATGGCAGGTAGACCAATACATGTTAAATATGTTAAAGTAAATATTAAATACAATATATGTATACATATCCATACAGTTGTTTTGTTGCAGTTTCTTCCCTCTCTTGAAATCCCTAATTTTATTCCTTCAAAGCTCTGAGGAGGGGTTTGAGTCCTACATGCAGTGTCTTCTCAAAATTACTCTGCATTTACTTTACATATACTTATATGGGTAAACTTTAAATCCCCTGAGGGCAGGGATTATTTTGATTTTAGTTTTATATCTCAAGAGTCTCACACAATACCTGACACATAATGGGAATTTAATAAATAGTTGATGAATTGATTTTTTAAAGGATTTATTTGATTTCAAATACATGTAAAGATAGTTTTCAATATTCATTTTTATAAGACTTTGTGTTCCAAATTTTTCTTCCTCCCTCTCTTATCTTCTGCTTCTCAAGACAGCAAGTAATGTGATATAGGTTAAATATGTGTGATCCTTTTAAATATATTTCTATATTTGTCATGCTGTGCAAGAAAAACCAGACTTGCAGATCTAATAAAAAAGGTGAAAATACTATGTTGTGATGCACATTCAGTCCCTTTGGTTCTCTTTCTGGATGCAGATGGCTCTCTCTACTACAAGTCTATTAGAATTGGCCCTGAATCATGAAAAGAGCCAAAATCCACAGTTGATCATCACATAATCTTGTTGTTGTACAATGTTCTCCTAAGGATGTATGTACAATGTTCTCTTGGTTCTGCTCACTTCATTCAGTATCAGTTCATGTAAGTCTTTCCAGGCTTTTCTGAAATTAACCTGCTCATCATTTCTTATAGAACAATAATATTTCATAACATTTATATACTTATATACAACTTAGGTATTCCCCAACTGATGGACATCCAATCAATTTCCAATTCCTTGCCACTTCAAAAAAGAACTGCTAAAAAATATTTTTGCAATGTAGATCCTTTTGATCCATTTATTTTTAAAAATTTAATTGAATATTTTTTGCTACATTTTAAGTTCTGAACTGTCTCCCTTTCTCTTTCTACTTCAGTACTAAAAAAGATACTATTTCATATATACACACACATGTACATGCACAATTTACATATGTTATCATGCAACCATTATGTACACGTATATATATTCCTGTGCATAATTTATATTACTTATGTGTTTACAAACAAACCTACATATAGACATATGTGAAATCATACCATGCTTATTTCCAGTTATCAGCTCTATCTCTGGAGGTGGCTAGCATCTTCCATCACAGATTCTTTAGAAATGATTTTAATATTTTATAATACTCAGAATAACAGTTCTTCACAGTTATTTGAATGATTGATTTTAAAGGGGAAAAAAACCCCAATACTGAAACTTAGGCACATAAAGGGATGCACCCAAGATAATGCGGCAGGTTAATAACAGAGCTAAGACAAGAAACCATGGCTTGTGATTGGGGCCGGGACATCCTTTCCTTCCACCATTGTCTAATCAGTCATCAAGTCTTGTTGCTCCTCCTTCAGAATATCTCCCACAGTCATCTCATCCTTTCCATTCCCACAGTCAGCACCCTGGTGCAGGCCCTCATTACCTCAACCCAAGAATTATTACAACAGCCTCCAAACTGGTCTTAAGTCTGAGGTTCTCCTTTTTCCAATCTATCCTGTACACAATCTTCCCTTTCATCAGGTCACTCCCCATTCCTTATAGATTAAAGCTCCAATTCCTTAGCCTAGCATTCAATGCTCTTTCTGAAATTTGGAATGATCTTATTCTTCCAACTTTATCTTCCATTATTCTACAACAAAGATCCTCAGTTCCAGTAAGATTCATGTGCTTAAATGAGGTCCAGATAGGAGAATGGATTTATCTAGAATTGCATGGCAAATCTGGGACAAAATAGGACAAGAAGTAGGGTATTTTAATTCCAAATATTTCTCTAATTCCATTGATTTAAAGAATGTGTCTTCATTCACATACAGACTCATCTGTATGCCTTAGGCCAATGGACTACATTATATTTCTTTGGAATCTCCTCCATCCCTAGCATGTTGTGCTGAGTCCTTGCCAAACTGGCCAAAAACTAGGTAGAGGTTCTAAAATGGAATTTTTAGAAAGAATGTGTGGAAGAAATACCGAGTTTGGAAGCATAGGACCTGAGTTTGAATCTTAGCTCTACTACTTTTTGTTTGCGTGACATTGGGCAAGTCATCTAGGTTCTTGGGGCCTCAGATTCTTTATCTGTAAAATGTGATACTGAAAGAGATGACCTTTGAGATTCCTTCTAGTTCTCTGATCCTTAGGAGAAGAAATCACTCCTGAAAAGGTAGGGCTGCGTGTGTGTATGTGTGTGTGTGTGTAAGGAGGCGTGATGAAATAATATCTCCCTACTCTGTTCATTCTCTGATGTGTTCACAGGTAGCTGTCTCTCATAACAGGCCCAGAAGAGACCTGAATATTTTGGATGCTTGTTTACAAATGGAGTTATTTCCCTCAGCTACTATTTGTTCGGCAGATAAGATTTAGGCAGGTACTAAATAAAGCTTCCCACCTTCACATCATACACATACCAGCTGAATCACTTACTTGCCAAACATTAGTCACTTGAAGCTCTTGTTCTTTGAAATAGCCATTAATTGTTGCATCTGATGACTGAATGAATAAATAGGAGGAGCACAATGGAGGCTAACAGGGGGAGAAGCAAGTCCTGTAAAAAGCAGATATTCTAATAGGGTTACAATAAGGACTGCTCAGCCATTGATCATATAGCATAGAGTGAAAGATCTAGTCTCATTGTTCACATTTTCTATACCAGCTTTTATATATATATATATATATATATATAATATGTATGTATATATATATATATAATATTATGTATATATGTATATATATGTATATACCTTTTTATTTACAGGATATATGCATGGGTAATTTTTCAGCTTTGACATTTGCAAAACCTTCTGTTCCAACTTTTCCCCTCCTTCCCTCCATCCCCTCCCCCAGATGGCAGCTAGACCAACATATGTTAAATATGTTAAAGTATATGTTAAATACAATATATGTATACATGTCCATACAGTTGTTTTTACAGCGAAATGAGACTCTGTAAAACTCTGTAAAATGAGACTCCTAATTCTGAACTATTATTGAAGGATGGATGATTTCATGATAGCTCCCATACCTCTTTGAACCTCATGACAGATTTTTAAAATGGTGTTTTCCACCATTTTCCACAATGGTATCAAGTTTTTTACCAACAACATTTTGAACTGCTTTGCTAGGGAACTGGAGGCACCCAAATTCAAACAAACATACAGAAACAAAAAAATGACAATAGAAAATACAAAGAAATAATTGATTATATTTGATTGATAATATTTGATTAACTCCTAAATTCTTCTGGATTCAGAGACTGACCGAGAGACATAGCCATTAATTCTTGTATATTATCAAGATATCATTCAATGGTCCCTGACTGATAGCACCAACCCAAAGTGATCTCTTCCTCTCCCAAAATCCCATAGTATAGATCTGTCTAGCTCTTCCACTAGCAGTTAGTGGGATAGACCTCAAAGTGAAATGAATTTTCCAAGGTCACAAAGAGAACAACTGTCAGGGTCAGGATTTGAAGAAGGTCCTTTGGCTTCATATTAAGTGTTCTTTCCAACATGCAAACACACATACCCTCCATTCTATCTTTTGTCTTTGCACTGACCATCCCTCATGTCTGAAACTTATTCCCTCTTTATTTCTAGCTCACAAAAACATCTTACTTGCTTCAAGACTCAGTTCCATAATTACTTTCTACATTTAACACTTTTTTCTCCCTCCCCCAAAGGCCAATGCCTTTCCTTCCTACCTATCTTGTGTTTCTTTTGTATTTATCCTTTATATATTCTTGTAGATATAGTAATTCATCACAAGAAGCTCAGAAATCTCAAATGAATCAATCAAATTAAACATGGATTTGAAACCAGTAAAAGTAATCAAATCAAATAAATTAAGGGATGGATAAGCCCTTAATCAATTAAAAATCATCATGGGGAGGGGGGAAGGAGGAGTTGGGGCTATTGAATAAAAGCAGATGCCTGTCACACAGAAGATATCTTGTGATTATCTGGAGAAAAACAAAACAAAATAAAACCCAGACACACCTTTGGATTTATGCAACCAGTACTGAATCCTAAAGACTTCTGGATTCAATTACTACTTGACTTGACCACCTACTTGTCCAGGTAGCTCTCATTTGCGCTTCTCTCTTCTGTCCTTTATCTTGGGAACTTATCAAGACTCCTTCACTTCAGAAGTTTACTTTTTAAAAAATCATTCACATTTCATCCTTCCTCTCTCAACTCATTCCTTTGGCCAATTTAAAAGGGAGAGTCATTGATGTCTTGTTTTTATATCACAATCATTTCCAGATATAACTTTTGCTTTTTATTTACTCTTTATTGACCCTTAGAGTTCTAGACTCAACAACCCAAACAACCCAATTTGGACATCCCTCAGCCCAATAGGGGCTACAGAAAATTTCTGACTCAATTACACAAAAGTAAAGAAAGTTAACACTACAATCCCAAATTAAATTTTGTGTTTTAAATTTTTTTGTTTGTTTTTATTGTCCACTTAATATTGATCAATCAAGCATTTGTTGAGAACCTATTATATACTTAGAATTGTGCTGAACTCTGAGGATACAAAGGCAAAAGCAGAACAGTCTTTGCCCTCAAAGAACTCATATTCTTACAGTGGAGACAATGCATAAATATGTGTATCTCTACAAAACTAATAGAAAGCCTTCATCAGGTAACTTTGGAGGGAAAGACAGTAGCAGCTAGAAGGGACTATCAAAGGCTTCATCCCCAAAAGTTGGAATCTGAATTGAGTGTTGAGGTAAACAAAATGTTCCAAGAGGTAGAGGTGAACAGGGAGAGCTTTTCTTAGCATGGAGGAAAACCAGTGCAGAAGTAGATTTGTATATGAGTGTGTGAAGACCAGAAAGTAGACAAACATTGTTGCTAAGACTAGAGAACACTGTTTCTCTTCTACTTCAAAATTCCTCAAGTGTGGTGGAGTAGAAAGAGTACTGAATCAGGAATTACAGAAACAGTAAATTGATCATGGCCAAACCATAAAAGACAAATGTTTGCGGAAAAGGTGTGGGAAAGGTAGGATGGGTACAGATTGTGAAGAACTTTAAATTCCAAGTACATTTTTTTATATTGGAAATAATATTTCTTGAATTATAGCAGTGAGTTGGACTTTAGTATGAAACATCTGGCCTGCCTTGGATATGTATATTCTGTGTAATGTCTTTCCTAAGCATCAGTTTCTGTATCTGTGAAAACTCATTGCTTTAGTAACTGTCTCACAGTTGTTGTGAAGTTCAAATGAAATACTGCTTTTAGTAAAGGATTTCACAAAACCAAAGTGCTCCTGTGAAATTTTTAATAACTACTTCATGAATTTACTCCAACATACAGAAGGAGGTGAAATTGGCATATGTGATATATACTCTCTCCCATATGTGATCATCCAGCCTCTGTCTAGGAGATTTCAGAGACCTCTAAAAAATTTGCTAACTTCCTGAAGTAACTCATTCCAGTTTTGTATAGTTTTAATTGTTAAAGTTTTCCCTCATATCTAGTAGAAATCTAACTTTATATAACCCCCTATTGTTTTTAGTTCTGCACTCTGGAAAGAAAACAAGTCCAATCTGTTTCTAATATACCAGGCCTTCATATAGTTGAAGACAGATTTCATATCCCCTTCTAAGTCTTCTCTTTTGCAGTGTGTTTTCAGCCAATCATATCACGACATGGTTTCAAGTGCCCTCTCCCCCCATCACTCTTTGTCATCTCTAGCTACTCCCTCAGTTATCTTTAGTTTCAACCACTTATTCATGTTGTATCTTTTCTATGTTTTATTTCCTTTTTATTTCCTAGAACCTAGCACATAGTCTTACATATATCAGAGACTATATAAATGTTTATTAAATCATTTAGATGGAAAGAAGCTCCTTTAAGGGATAAGAGAGAAATATCTATTGCTTTTTCTTTCTTAAAGGAACTTAGTAAAAGCCCAGAATGTCAGTCAGAAGAGATCTTGGAAGCCATCTAGTCTAAAGTGATCAAGAACCTTCCTCTATGCCAGACTTGATAAGTTGTCATCCAGTTTTTACTTGAAAACCTCAAGGGACAGGCAACCCACAATTACCTGTGGTACCCATTGCCCTTTTGGGCAGCTCTAATGTTAGGGAGGGTGCTTTTTGCCCCCAACCTAAATAAGCTTCTCTGCATTGCTTTTATTTTTTTTTCCAAAGCTAATCGCTCTTCAAACACTTAAAAAGAATTATTAAGTTCTTCTTCCTAAGTCTCATTTCCAGTTTCTTAACCATTATTCTTAAGAATTCATAATTCTTAACCATTCCAGTTTCTTCAACTGATCTTCATATGACATGATCTCAACTTTCTTTATTATATTGTTTGGCTTCCTCTAGATAACTTTCAGTTTATTAACATCTTTAAATCAGGGAGCCTAGAGCTACAGCCATTATTCCAAATTGTGGCCTGAATGGTATAGTAGAAAGAATGTTGCTCCTTAGAGTCAGAAGACCCTTGTGTAAATCCTGGCTCTGCCTACCTGTGACATTGGGGAAGTAACACAATCTGTCTGGGATCCTCACTTTACTTATCCATAAAAAAGAGATATTAATACATGTGCAATTTGCCTCACAGGTTTGGTATAATGAAGTGCTAGTAAAATGGAAATTATGATTATTGTCATCTTTATGTTTATAAAAAGTTGAACTTTAGAAAAAAGGACTTTTGAAGTTTATTATGCAGTTACATGCATCAGAAGGTTTTCCTATTATGCAATGAATGATTTGGCATCATATTTTGGGACTTGGTATTAATCAACAAAAGCTTCTGGGTTAAGGCAACTGCAAAGTTAAATACAAAATTAGGATAGAGCTTTGGTTATAAACAGCAGCTTTCTCATGAATTTTTCTGAGATTATACAAGATAAGCTAGAAATAGTGTCTAGGAGATAACTAAGGTCAACAGTGACTCCTTTGGGAAAGAGATGGGCAGACATAGGCCCACTGTGCAAATAGCGATTCCATAAAACAACAATCAATTTAAGAACATAACTCTTTTATAGGCCGTCTTATCATTCTGGATTCTCTTCTGCTAAGATGGCCATGTGATATTAGAAAATATTAGAAAAAGCACCTGGAAAACATAACTTTCTTTGTTTGAACAAAATGTGTTGAATTAGATTCAAGTCCTACTGTTGTCCTATACTGCCAATGTGACCTTAAGCATTAATAATAATAATAATAACAATAGCAACTAACATTTGTATAACACAATAAAGTTTAGTTTGCCACATATACATTGGTTCATTTAATTTCATTTTACTTCTATGGGCCTTTTTCCCCTCATCTGTAAAATGACAGAGTTGGATGCAGGGATGTATTAGTAAATGTTTAACAAGAAGTTCTCCAGGGTTGGGAGTAGGGGGGTGAAGGAGAAATGTATACACAACACACTTTTAAGTGTAAAATGCAATATTAATATTTTCTCCATCACTTTCTTAATCTAGACAATCAACAAAGCAAATTAATGATATATGAGTTGTAAATGCTAACACTGAAAATTTAAGAGTTGGTTTTAATGAAGCAGTTTGAGCCAGAGTATTCCTAGTTGAACTATTTAATTCCTAAGTTTCCTTAGAGCTCTAAATTTTATGATCCTTTAGCCACTGAGGAGAAACTAGGTAGTACAGTGCTGGATCTGGAGTCAGGAAGACTCATCTTTGTGAGTTCATACCTGGCCTCAGACACTTAATAGTGACCCTGTGCAAATCATTTAATCTTATTTGCCTCAATTTCCTCATCTGTAAGATGGACTGGAGAAGGAAATGGTAAGCCACGCCAATATCTCTGCCAAGAAAAACCCAAATGGAGTCTCAAAGAGTCAAAAGTGACTAAAAGCAATTGAACAACAACCACAAAAATGGTCAGTGAAATAAACAATATCTGGTCAGTTATTTGAGATTAAAAGAGAAACAAATAGAGTGGTAAGTATAGAAGAAAAAGCCCTATCCTTCGGAGCAGAAGTCCTGGACTACATCACAAAGTTTGGCCATGGGCGAGCCACCTCCCTTCTGGCCTCAGTTTCTTCAAATGTAAAATGAAGGATTTCAAGGTCCCTTCTGGCTCTTCAGTTCTGTGATTCCAGGTTTCACAGCTTCGCTGGTCCGCAAAACTTGGTGCAGCGCAATGGAGAGGAAGATCCTGTGTAGAATGTTATTGAACTGACTCACCAGGAGAACAAACACTGTCATTTATCAACCCCACGGCCCTGCCCATGCCATGCGAAGGCTGATTCGTTTACCTAAGAGTCAGGGGAAAGCAGTGTCACATTCCATGTGAGGACACGATTTGTCAAATCCCCTATTGTGGGTAACTGAGGCTTCCTTTGAGGGCCAGTCACCCGAGACTGTAACACTGAGTAAACACTCAGTCCCAACAGCAGCCTAGAAAATGCCAAGGAGAGCTGAGATCCCCACACCCACCCTCCCATCCAGTACGCTTTGTTGTGTATAGGTTGTGAGGAGACTAAGGCAGCTAAACAAGTAAGTGTGTGTGTTCAGGAGAAACAAACTCTTATTTTCAAGCCTTCAGACCATTAGGATTTAGAACTGGAAGAGGCCTCTGTTCAGCTTATTCAAATCCCATATACCCTCCCCACTTTTATGAGGAAACAGAAAATCAGATAGCAGAAGTGACTTGAGGTCACACAACTTATTAGTTGGAATGATGTCAGGATGCCGAACCCTGGGTCTGCTTACTCTACCTTGAGCACTCTTTCCATTATACTTAAGAAATAACAGCTTTTAGACTGGGTCTATTTGAGAATATGTTTCAATCCAACAAATGCCCTACTATGTGGCAGATACGGGCTTAGAGGATGGAGTGCCCATGCTGGAGTAAGCAAGGTTCATCTTCCTGAGTTCAAATCTGGTTTCAGATACTTATTAACTGTGTGACTCTGGACAAGGTATTTGACTCTGTTTGACTCAGTTTCCTCATCTGTAAAGTGATCTGGAGAAGAAAATGGCAAATTGCTCCAGTATCTTTGCCCAAAAAAACCCAAAAGGGGTCACTAAGAGTTGACTATGACTAAAAACAACAACAAACTATGTGACAGACCTTTACACTTCAAAGACCAATCTACAAGTCAAAGTGTTGAAAAGATGGCCTGTGGGAACTTGCCCAACTTTTCTTCTGATATCGTTTTCTCTTTTGGAGGTGGTAGAGACAGAAAAAGGAGGTCTGAGTGAGTTTGGAGATTAGAGAGTATCACACAAAATGCTACAATTAACAGCAAGAAACTCTTCATTCTGTCCAGTTATAAGCCAAGGAATCTCAATCTTTTGTCATTAGATGGATCCAAGCAGAGTGAAATGATTAAAAAAAAAAAAAACAGACCTCAAATCAAGAGGCTTTTGTTTGGGTCTTGTGCTACCAAATAGTCATGTTCCCATGGATCACAGATCCAGAGCTAGAAGAGGCCTGAATATTCAGTACTCCAATCCCACTCCATCTCATTTCAGAAATAAGGAAATGAAGTTCAGGAAGTTGAAATGAATTGCCAATATCACACAGTAGTAGAGATAGGATTGGCACCCAAATTCCGAGTCTAAATCTAGCCCTCTTTGCTATATCAAGCTGCTTTGAAGTCACTTAACTCCTCTGAGTTTTTTTCTTCATCTCTAAGATAGATCTAATGTATATACTGTGATTGAAGAGTTATTACAATGAATTTTTTATAAATTTTATAGTTTCGTGGAAATGCGCATGATTTTTATATTCTTAAGTCCTCTCTAGCTCTGCTAGTCTATATTCTGGGATCTAAATTCGTTCCAGTTTTAACTTTCTATGAATCTTTAATGAGTTGTTAGGGTGTGATACAGGGTAAAGAATGTCATATGACAGTAACAGGTACTAAGCTTAAATCCCAATTTTGCTACTCGTTGCCTTTGTAATCTTTAGCAATCACTTAACTTCTCTAGTCCTCAGTTTACTCATCTGTAAAATGAGTGAGTTGGACTAGAAAAACTTTTCCAGCTCTAAATTCTATGAATTAGACTAACTAGACTAACAGACTAAGTCAACTCATATGCACAGGAGTAATTTTTAAACCCAGGAAAAATGCCTCCTTCTCCAGACAAGCATCGTAGTAGAGATGTGTATAATGAACCCTGGATTTAGAGGCAGATTATATGGGTTTCAATACTGGCTCAGTTTCTTAATAGCTATGTGGCACTGGGTAAGTCACTTTCCCCTCAGAACCTTAATTTTTTCATCTGTAAAATGGGAATAATCATGGTAATCTCTCGGGTTTTCTCTGAGGATCAAATGAGATAACTTTTGCAAGATGCTTTGTATATCTTAAAGCCCCACATAAATGTCAGATATTATTCTTATCACTCCTCATTTTCAGCCTAGCCTCAGGGGTCCACAAAGGACCCCTTTTCTATCCTTCCCCCTCTTCATTTCCGCTTCTTTGCCCCTGAAAGCTAGGCAGGAAAAATTCATGCATCTGTCTTTCTGTCATCAAGTGTAAAGCCCCTGCTTTTTTTTTTTCTTCCTTAGCAGGGATTAGTGTCATTGCTCAAAGGGAAATGTGTCATCTCTGGGTTCGAAGGGGTCCTTCTCTCTTTGCCATCTATGGCCCTGCACCAAAGCAGAGCTTTGGGAGGCCCCCAGACCTGCCCTCAAAGTCCACCCTTCTGCACACACCTCCATTTCACCCAGAGCAAGAATACAGAGTTGAGGGAAAGAAACCACTGCCAATCTGAGTGTAGATATATCACATTATCTCTCAGTCTCGCTCCAAGGCAAATAAGAAAGAGAAAAGAGAACAGAATGGACTTGCTTTCAAAAAAGATAATTTAGTTAGTTCTGGGTTATGGGACATGTTATCATTAAAGCTAAATGCAGATAGCAAAGAACAAAGGGCATCTATGGATTTTAACTGTGTGTTGTTTTTTTTTTCAATCAAAGAAATATCATTTTAAAATAGTAGGCTCTTAGAGCTGGAGGAGACTTTAGAGTTTGTTTATTACAACCCTCTCATTTTAGAGATGAGAATCCTGAGAACCATAGAGTTAAATGACTTATCCAATGAAAATCACTACTCAACCCCAGAGCCTGGGATCTGCAAGATTACTTCAAGATTAATGGGAAGCTGAAGCTGGAGCTGAAGAGGAAAGGGATGGCATTTGTTGTTGTTGTTTTTCCCTAAAAGGACATAAATATATATTACAAAACTAGTCCACAAGGAAGGATCAGAGAAAGGTTACTTATTGTAGATGGCATTTGGCTGTATTATGGATGGAAGGTTACCAGGCCCAGAGTTAGAAAGATTACTCTTCCTAAATTTAACTGGCTTGAGACACTCACTAGCTGTGTGACCCTGGGCAAGACACTTAACCTTGTTTGCCTTGGTTCCTCATCTATAAAATGAGCTGGAGAAGGAAATGGCAAATCACCCCAATATCTTTGCCAAGAAAATCCCAATTAAAATAACAAAGAATTGGACATGATTGAAAAATGACTGAATAACTAGAGGGCATTTAATATAGACCCTGGGAAGTATCATAGGTGGCACAGGAAAATATATCTGAGCTATCCTGGAATAAGTTAAATGTACTTTGTTCATTACAAAAAGTTTTAATGACTAACCACATGTCCAGTGGGAGGATTCCTAACGTCTCTTCCAGTTCTAAAGCCTATGACCAAAGACATCTATCACCTTATGAAAATCAGTCAGGTTTGTGTAAGTAGCCAAAAAAGATTTGACAAACTGTGCTAGAGGGAAGATCTCTCTAGGTGCCCATTACCCCCATTCCCTAGGGCTTAAATGTAAATCCTTTTAAGAGATTTAAGATCCTTTGAAGTTGGAGTAGAGGGTTGCAATGACAAATTCATGTTTTCTAGGATTCTCTAGAGCTTATTGGTGTAGCCTGGGGACAAAAACTCTTGTTTTCTAGGTTTCCTGAGCAATATGATATAGCTAGGGGTTGGGCAAACTGCCCATAATTTTAGTAAGTGGCCTGCTCCTTCCAGAATTATAAAATTTGAATTTATTTAAATGCTAAAATGGAGCTGTGATCTCATGAATTTCTTTGTTTTGACAATAAAGAGATATGCAGACTTAGGAAGAAAGCATAGAAAGCAATCCATCAACGTCTTTTCAGCCTGGAAGATTTTCATCCATGTCAACCCAACATTTCTACCCAGTCATAAATTCAAGATAGGTGATCCACCCAACATGCTCAGGGAATGCATAGACTTCTTCTAAGATTGGACAGATATTAGTGGCTGACCAATCATTCTTTATCCTTGTCATAAATTAGCGCATTTTTCTTATTAAATTATACATTTCCCCATCATAATTTTACTTTTTCATTTAATCTATAAAGGATCCTACTTGGGTCTGCCATGCTGTTTCTGCACCACCTTTTAAGTGATAATCATTTTTAGTTCTCTCAGCTAGCTGTGCAATGTCAGAACAACATTTGGAAGAATATCAGTATCAAGAAGATGAGTTATTGGATCTGGTAGAAGTTTGATAGTATTCAAGGGAATTTTTCCATTTCCTGAAGACAAGCCGGCCCACTGTCAATTTTGTTGTCTATTCTGTTGCTTTTCCCAGTTAAATATGCTTGTCAAAAGACTGTCCATCCAACTACATGTCATAACCTTGGACAATAGACATTTTTCATCCACTTGATTTTTCCCATATGCATGTGTTAGGCTAAATGAAGAATCAAATCTATTACAAACTTTAATATCCCTATCCAGAAAGATGCCCTCCCATGGACAATGTTAAAGGGCCACCTCAAAACGAACAAAAATTATAAATCTAGTCTTAATGAAATACTTCTTGCTCAGCAACATAGTGGGTTTGGATTTGGCGTTAGGAGACATAAGTTGTAATCTAAATTCTTATTATTACTAGCTCTATAACCTGGGCTAGTGACTTAACCATTCTTAGTTATAGTTTTCTCAAAGGCAAAATGAAAGGGTTGGACCTGCTAAGTTTACTTCTACCCCTAAATTTAAGATCCTATGGCTTCAAAGCACATTAAGAATGAGATATTATATTAATATTTAACAAATGGTTTCTTTCTTTTCTTGTAGATTGTAGCAATTTATTCCCTTTTAGTAAAAAAAGTCCTGGAATAGGAATCAGGACCCTGCTTTGGAGTGCTAGCTTTCCTACTAGCTAGTTTTGTAACCTAGGGCAAGCTTATTTTTTTTTTAAAGTACTATACTCTTGCAAGGAAGTGTCATAGCATAAGTGGAAAAAAAATTAGCTCTGGCACCAGAAGGCCTGGGTTCAAATCCTGGCTCAAAATAGCTATATAACCTTGATAAGCCACTTAAACTCGCTAGGCCTCAGTTTCCTAGTCTGTAATATAAAGGATAAAACTAGAAATTCCTTCTCAGTTCAGTTCAAATTTATTATACTAATTATACTTTGCATGTCATAGAGATTAGATAAGATTAAATAATCTTAGCTCATATTCAAGAAATAAGATATGAAATAAGAAATAAAATAAGAATTAATAAGAAATTAATTAAATAAGAATGAGTCCTTGTCAGAAGTTCCTAGTTGTTCAGAGGTAGCTAGGTGAATAGCCTCTGTTTAGGTCAGTTTCCTCAACTATAAAGTGGAGATAGTAATAGCGTCTATCTCCCCAGGTTATTGCAAGAATCAAATATGATAATATTTTTATAGTGCTCAGCACAATGAATAAATATTTGCTTCCTTTCTTCCAAAACTCACAATCTGGTAGGGAACAAAACATATTTAAATGACTGTCCTACCTACAAAACTATACTCTGGATTCATAGGGTTTTTGAAAAGGATCTTAAGAATGCTCTAGCCCGAGTATCACATTTTATAGATCAGCACCTCCTTATGTCATGGTCCTCTTTGAGAAGGAAGGACAAACAACAACAACCTATTAAAGAGTACAGGTGACTTACCCAGTATCATACAACTAATGAAAATTAATCAAGTAATGCTACATCAAGTCTAAAAGAGGAAAGAAGAATCACTACCCAATATAGAAATTAGGGAAAGCTTTCTGGAGGAGATAGCATTTGAGTTGAGTCTTTATTAAAAAGATTTCAAAAGGAAGAGACTGGAGGAGTAAGGGAAACAGAGGGAGACAGAATTCCAGACTGAAGAGCATTAATTCAATTTAATTAATGTTAACTTTTAGCTCACATGGCTATTTGTCTAAGATTCTCTTCATTGGTGGAGGTTGATTACTCAATGCTCCCCAAACCAAAAAATGTCTATTCTTCCCGGTTCTACTTATCACTGTCCCTTACCCAGGCAGAAAGCATGGTTCAGTCAATCTTTATCAATGAGTAGAATCTTAGGCAAATAACTGTTTGAGACAAGGATTGCATAAGTATTAGTTCAAACTCTATGGCAGAAATTATGCTAGTTACTGAGAATATAAGGACAAAAACAAGGCAGTCTCTGTCCTTATGGAACTTACATCTATAGGGGTACAACATATCCAAAGACAAGTAATACAGAATACACACAATGTGAATCCACATTAAGGTGGGAAGAGGGGAAATTTGTTAATACCTGGCAGGGAATTAGAAAAGAACTATAGAGTAAGTGACACCTTATCCAGTTTTAGTTGGAGATAGGAATTTCAAGAAGATAGAAGGTGAAGAAGGATAGTGATCAAGCATGGGGGACAACTTCTGAAAAGTAAAAAGGAGGAAGGAGATAGCCAGGATCACTAGATGCTTATTCAAACATGATACATCCAGGGAAAGGCTATGGGATGAAGTTGCTCCAGATTGCAATTGTTCCTCATTCTAAATCGTTCCTCATTCCTGCTCTCTAATAGGAAATGGTTAATATCTCTAAGGGCTTTCTAAATTGCTAGTGTTTCAGTCCTGTGGTTCACTTCTTGCCAGCTGGTAAGCAGAATTTGTCAAATGACTTCTTCATACCTGTAAGAATCAAGTCATGATTTTGGAGTTTCTTGGTAGTT